>NC_137029.1:10558094-10741722 GCF_032717465.1 Coenobita brevimanus
TGTGGGTTACTATTAGGTGGAATTTACAAAGTCAGCTCATGATGCTCTCTCTGCGCTGCGTATCATTGCCATAACTCACTCGTATACCTAAGTATGACCCTCCTCCTCGGCTCATTATATTATAAACCTCCTTTGCTCCCTACTAGATTTCCACTAAAACTACATACATAATTACCCCATCAGTATGATGATATTTCTATCATTTTCTTCTTCCTACCGCCAGGCAATATTATTTTGCTTTATGGGATACCTTTCGTACTGAAAGTGTTTACAGTCCCATGTCCTAACGGAGCCAGTGTCTATATCCTACTCCATCACTTTCATCTTTCCTCCCTCCCCCCCAAAAAAAAAAAAAAAAATCTTATATCATCAATGTCTAAAAACCATCATGGTAATTCACCAACACCACCTTACTCAAAACTCAGAACCAGCTATACCAGCCACCACCATACATCGCCCTTAACGACAATAGATATTTTTTTTAACATAGTCATGCCCAGCCCAACCAACAACTATGGCTGTAGCTCTCGACTACCATCTACCATTTCCCACACTGCTTGCCATCTTAGAATAGTTTTGTTACCCATCCTTCAAAACTATCAATGTCTGTCCTCCACAATAGTCCATTTCAGTAATCTATAGCTATGTCTCACACCCTACCATATACAGATATTCCACTACTCACCTCATCATCCTTTACTTCTCTTTTTCACCCTTGGCGGTACCCTCAGCCCACTACTATTCCCTTCAACCCACTACTGCCCTCTTCAGCCCACTAGTGTCGCCTTCAACCCACTACTGTCCCTATCAGCTCATTACTTTTCCCCTTTTCCACACTGTTATTCCACTTAGCCCACCACTGTTCCCCTCAGTCCACTATACTGTAGTTCCACACGGCACACTGCTCTTTCCCTCATTCCATTATTTTCCCCCCTCGGCTCACTACAATCTCCATAAACCCATTACTGTCCTCATCTCTCTGTACTCAGCCTACTACGGTTCCCCTAAGCCCAATGGTCTCCTCAGTCCACGGCTGTCTCACTCAGCTTACTGCTCCCCTCAGTCCATGATTGTCCCTCTTGGCCCACTGATTCCCTCAGTCCACTATGCTCCCTCTCAGTCAACTGCTTCCCTCACCCCACTACAGTCCTTCTCATCCCACTGGTTTGCTCAACCCACTATTCCTCCTCAGCCCCCTTTTGTTCATGTTCAGCCTTCTTCTATTCCCCTCAGTCTACGACTGTTTTCCTCAGCCCACGACTGTTTTCCTCAGCCCACGACTGTTTTCCTCAGCCTACGACTGTTCCCTTCAGCCCACGACTGTTTTCCGTAGCCCACGACTGTTTTCCTTAGCCCACGACTGTTTTCCTTAGCCCACGACTGTTTTCCTCAGCCCACGACTGTTTTCCTCAGCCCACGACTGTTTTCCTCAGCCCATGACTGTTTTCCTCAGCCCATGACTGTTTTCCTCAGCCCATGACTGTTTTCCTCAGCCCATGACTGTTTTCCTCAGCCCATGACTGTTTTCCTCAGCCCACGACTGTTCCCCTCAGCCTACTATTCCCCCTCAGCCCTCTTCTGTTCCTCTCAGCCCACTATTCTTCATCTACGCCAACGACTGTTTCTCTCAGTACACCACTGTTCCCTTCATCACATTACTGTCCCTCTCAGTCCATTACTGTATCTCTCAACCCACCACTGCCCCCCTCATACCACTACTGTCCCCTTTATCCCACTGTTTTCTCCCTCAGCCCACTTTTGTGTCTGTCAGCCCACTTCGGTCTCTCTCAACCCACTTCTGTCTCTCTCAGCCCACTTCTGTCTCTCTCATCCCTTTATGTCCCTCTCATCCCACTACTCCCCGTCCCATCCCACCGTTATCTCCCTAGTTTAATATTGTCAATCTCGTCTCACTAATAGCTCATCTCATTAATGTCCCGCTCATCTCGCGACTGTCCCTCTCATTCCGCTTTTATGTCCCTTAGTTCAGTACTGTCCCCCCCATCCTACTACTATCTCCCTCAGCCCAGTACTGTTCCCGTCAGCTTACAACTCTCTCCTTCCTTTGCCCCTCATCATCTTCATGTACTCGCAACGTCCTTCTTTTATCACCCACCATGATCCTTCTTCGCCTGTTACCCTCCACCACACCCTCCATTACCACTCACCATGACCATCCTGCTTCACTGCCTCCCTGGTCAGTACTGTATACAGGAAGATGCTCAAGACTGAATGTCTGCAACATTTGTCCTTTCCAAGGAAATAAAAACATAAGCGTTCGATTCAAGATTCATTGATTACTTGATTTAAGATACAGTAACTGTTCAAGAATTTACCAGTTCTGGATATAAAGAGTGGTTATGTCAGTTATTATTTATATTACCGAGTTGCACGGAAAAGAAATATAGAGTGAGTGTGGATAAACCCTAAAGCATGTATATCATGCAGGAAGAGACATGCTAGCAGAAATCTTTAAAAAAAAAAAAAAAAAAAAAAAAAAAGGGAAAAAAGACTACTTTAACACTGCAGTGAAAAGGCTCTGCTTCAGAGTGGTAAACTCCCAAACATTTTAGAACTCTTCTCTGATATATAAATAAGCCATTTCAACAAGTCAGCAACGGCAAAGGGTAAAAAAAAAAAAAAAAAAAAAAAGAGTCGTTTACGCCCACCGAAACTCTCAGAATCTAATATAGCAAAAAAATAAACATCTTTGTAAAACTGATCACAATAAAAGACACATCAAGACGACTAAGAAAGGAATACTAAACTGAAAGATTCATTTCATTACCTCTTCTCTGTCCAGCTTTACTCACTTCTTTGCCCTCAGCACAAGCGTATGTGAAGTGACAAATCTCCACTACATACTAAGAATCTTATTACTCATTAATAAGAACTGCACTAACCCTGTATCTTCACTTGCCATAACCCTCTAGCATCCATCACATTCTTCCTCTATCATCTTTGACTTTTCTTCACACACTATGATCCCTCTTAACCAATATGTCTCTATAATCTACAACACTGCTCTCTTCTCCACACCAGCCCTCTATATTACTCTATAATCTACAGCCCTTTTTGCCATGCAAGCCCGGTACGTCCAACAATAACACCTTATCTTCTCCCCATCAGTACATTTCACGGCTCACTAAAGCCCATTTTCACCCTGTAGTACCGTCTACCCACAAGTCCATATTTGCAGCAACACTGGTATCCTTAACACCCACAACAACCCTCAACTACATCCTGACATGGCCACAAATCACAGGGTAAGGAGGTGTGGTTGACGCTATTCACTTTGGTCACACAGGCGGTCATTACTACCCTGGGGCTGATCTCGGGGCTCTATGGGTCACTGTGATTATTCCTCCCTCCTAACCACTGGGGTCAGAATACATTTTTGGGTCAGGAGCTGATCATCCGGATAAGGAGCGTGTGCGATAAGATTACACAGGTGAACCGTATCTCCTTATATTGGTTACATTCCTCCCAACAAAGAACTGATGTTTATATTGTACTTTATATGCTGCCGAGAATGTAGTAGTAGTAGTAGTAGTAGTGGTGGTGTGTGTGTGTGTGTGTGTGTGTGTGTGTGTGTGTTATATACCCGCTTTCGTGTGTGTGCGAGAGTTTTAGGGTGGTTTGTCAACTGAATCTGTTATTATGAATCAATGAAATTATGTTACTATGATTCAGTAAGAAAAAAGAAAAGTAAAAGAAAGAAAAAAAAGGCCCCAGTAGAAGTCGAAGGACGAAAAATAAATGATCACCTTAAATAGTCTGTGCGCTATGCTGCACCAGGACAAACTATCCTTAATTTACCCTCATCTGCACGTGGAAAATTGAAACTAATCGTGCGATATGATCTCAAGACAAAGCCTTGCTATCATGTGAGGTAACCCGCCTCCAGCACGGCGACCCCAGCGGACCCCGGTCATTATACGACCACCCGCCGTCGTAACTCGCGCCTCACCACCCACCGCACCACCACAGCCTCTCCATACCCTCGCTCCACTGCCACACTTATCTGCCTCTCCATACTACTCACTCCTACTCCAATACTAACACCCGCTTCTCCGTACTGCTTTCCATTTCACTTACAACCACCTACCTCGCCGCTACCGCCCCTCCATATTCCTCCCTGTTTCACCGGCCAAGGACACCATCCCACCACCACTCCATCCTCACTCCTGCTTCACTGACCACCACCCACTATACCGTCTCCATCCCTCCATGTTCACTCCTGCTTCAGGTACCACCATCCACCTCATCATCATTCCTTTATACTCCCCTCTGCTTTAATTACGACCACCCACATATCCACAGATTCTCAGTGCTCCTGGTCCACTTATTCGTATACATAACTATTCTCACTGATATCTTCAGTTTTCTGGTTTCCACACACTATCCCACATCCTCTCCCTGCTCCTGCTTCAGAAATAAATTTGTTCTTTGATACAATTTAGTACTGTACTCGTACCTTCACCACCCACAGCAAGAACACAGCTCCTTTTCCCTAAGTGTAATTCCCTTATTCATAACTGTCCTCTTTCAACGACGTCAGTAGTCATGCGTCCACCGTTCACCCCACAGTGGCTCGACCTTTCCATTTTATTTACTCCAAAATTACTCTCTTTAATTCGCTTCAGTATGATAACCTCTTTTACACTATTGTTATTCTTGCCACGACATGAAGAGTTATTCAGCTTAGGAGCACTGTAGCGAAGGAGTTAGACACGACCTCCCTTAACCCCTTTTATACCATTACAGTCTCATAACCTACATTAAAAGACGCCAGGAAAACATGAATGGCTCGTGCTCCGCTTCTTCTTGTCGCTGTTGTTGCTCTGACAGGATAAAATCTTAGATCAAAACCTCCTGCACACCGTTACCATTAAAAGTCCAACACCTAATATCAGTGGGTATATATCTTTTCTTTTTATGCCCACCCACCCTGATCCTTGCCTGTTCCATTCACTTCTTTCCGCTCACCCTATACTTTCTCTGTTCCCTGCACCAAATATCTAGCAGAAATCTCCGTACCGTGAAAACCGACGCGCACACACACTAAACGCCCGTTTTCATGCGGTGTACTTGTCCTTCCTTATTCCAGCAATAAAACCATCCCAGCACAGTCTAGCTTCTCTTTTCCTATCCGATTCGTTTTTGTTCGGGTATTTATGTTTTAAAAAGAATTATATGACTTGCACCTAACCAGCTGGCTTAAAATGCCCATCGCCACTAGTTACTTTTTCCAGTCATGCTCTACCACTCACTATTGTCCTAACCCATTCCAACTATTCTATTACACTCTTTACATTTATTTCTGGTCAGATTAACAATACTTATCCGCAGAGAGTTTTCATACATAGCCTGGAAAGCCCCTTGACACTCTGCCACCCTAACCCGTCCTGTCCACTTTTCACCCATCGCGCCCACACCTGAAACAACTGTAATGTAATACCTCAAATAATCATTGCGCCTAACTGTCTGATCTCTGATATACACACCTTCATCGGCATGACATGAAACAGTTTGCAATGACTTGAATGTTACTGATCTGAGGAACCTGAATTTCTATAGCTCGAGAACTGATAAACCGAAAATGATCATTTTTATCTCATGCCTTCGCGCTAATTGCAATAATTTCAATCATTGCCAGTCACAATCGATCTGATGGACAACGAACTACATGAAAAGAGGTAACTTGACTTGCATGATATGCCTGAACTCATCTGTTTAAGCCTGAAAATGGTTGAAGTGAAGTAGAATGACGAGGATGGAACTAGGCTGACCTGAAAGAACGTGAATGGACCGGAATAGAGTTGAAGTTGTCTGAATGGACCTGAAGCTGCCTTTAAATGGACGTCGTAGTTAGGTTTAATATGATAGAACTTTAACATATTTCATCCAGCTGCAACTTGTTGGACGTGACAGTACTGAATGGATCTAACTGGAAATGACTGACCTTTTGTTTAAGGGTTAAGAATAATTGAAGTGTCCCCATCTCAGGACGATTTTATTCAGTGTAGAAGCAACCAATTGTAGTCTACAGTTTAGAAACTATTTTACTTTTGCTACTGCTAAGTGATGCTGTTTAACTTGATTCTGAGAATCAAATTGGTTTTATTAGTGTGTGAAACACAACTGGCCTTGCAATCAGATTATATGTCAGCTACCTTGTTTTATGGGCAGCAGTTCTATTAGTTGGCTGGCATTTTTTTTTTTTTTCATTCTGAATACAAACAGTTTTATTCGTCTTAGCAAAGGTTTCTCTTACTGAAGGGATTAGATTTCTAATAATGAAGGGATATGTGGATTTTCTACAAGAGGTGTCTCCAGACAGAAAAAAAAAAAAATCGTCTGGTGGCAGCTCGAACATTAAAACAATGCTGTCGTGCTGGGTAGAGTTCATGGATACATTCTAACCTCTTGAGTGTGAGAACACTCCCGTCAACTGAAGAACAGACCCACGGTGACAAGAATATCGCAAGTCCGACATCAACATAGCTACGCTGATATGTGCCTGGCGTCGAGAAAATCTCCACACATGCATGAGCAGATTGTTCGACTAAGTTTGATCCCGGTTACTTTCTCCTCAGTTTATTCTTGCTACTCCTTGAGGATTTTTTTTTCTTTTACCTTAGGAATGACCTCCGTAATGAAAGGGTCAATGAAGGCTATATTTAACCCCTCCCGTTCAAAGTGTTTCTCCTACAATGAATGCAATCGTCCACGGGTAGCAAAAGTGAGAGAGAAAATAAAAACGCATTGAAGGGATCAGCCTCACTTTTACAATACCAGGGGCGATTAAATAAACTAATAATACTGCCCTGTCTTGATTTCACTGTTCCATGAGTTATTCAAATGGAAGATATTTACCCACACACCGTATTGAAACTGACACGAGACACCGTTGATTGATCAAGTGGAATACTTATATAAGTCAGCGTAAATTGCTCCGCTGGGAAAATTATAGGCTTTCATACTTTACCCGCCAATAGACACAGTTAATTAGTCCAATGGCATAATCATATTTTCATGCTGAGACTGTGACAGTGAACTACTTGCAGGATGGGGATATACTCTTATAATTATATGGCCAGTTATGTGGGCATACCACGTAGAGTACACCGCTTCCCGTCCGATCAGCGAAGTTAAGCAACGTTGGGTCTGGTTAGTACTTGGATGGGTGACCGCCTGGGAACACCAGATGCTGTTGGCATAACGTTCTCCCTACGTGTCAAGTGGGGTTGGTGGAGGATTAGTGCCCCTCCCTGTAAAACAATTAACTCTAAGCCTTGGCCACCCCGTTTGGGATACATGGCGTCTGGCAATGAATGAATGAAAAGTTATGTTGAGATGATGTGGAAAAAAAAAAAACACACTGAATATACAGATATACCTAAACTGTAAAAACGAACAAAATTTCAGCATATGGGTATGATTCGCCAACCCATATTGTCCTTTGTGCTGCAATATTGTAATAAAAATAACAAAACTGTTGAATAAGCATAAATACTAAAACTGTGAAAATGAGGACAATTTTAGTGTCTCGGTATAATGAATCATGTTTTATCACCATAATGACGTTATGTGAAACACAAAAACGAAATACTCTGATGTAATTCGAAATACTGGAGTGATAAGGGGGCGAGAAAATTATCGGGAAAATGTACGAAAATGTGGTAGTTGGCAGAGTGGGGGAGAGACTGAGAACGAGGTGGAGAGATAATGTGCGAGAACTTACCGGAGTCGGATGGTGTACCGTGGAAAGGGTAGTCGTTACTGAGAAGGGACAGAAACTCCTGGAGGCTCTTTTATCGAGGATTAATGAATAGAAAAATAGAAGGCAAATATACTGATGAATGAAGAGAGAAACCTGTACTTTACACAGGAAAAATCATTCAGTATACGAGTATTGCCACTATGCCAGGAATCGAATCCGGGACTAGCAGTGTGAGAGCCAGGCAGCATACCACTACACTACGACCAGGTAACGGAAGGATACCGATGAATAAAGACAGACTAGACAAACATGTTTACATTGTTTACGTGTGTGTATTTACCTATTTGTAGTATACAGGAATTGAGCAATGCTCTTGTTGTCCTGTCTCCATATCCACATTTATCAAGTCTACGTTTACACACATGAATGCTTTTCTCATGCACCACCTCTTTGTCTAAGTCGTTCCAAATATTTAAGTATTTACCTAATATACCTAATTGTGATATACACGGAATGTACTATGCTCGTGGGTTTCCGTCGCTGTTTCTCAATAAATCAAATTTAGCTTTAAACTCGTTTAAATTTTTAGACTGGACGATCTCTTTGTCCAGGCTATTCCATAAGTCTATACTTCTGTAAGGAAAGCTATATTTCTTGATATCCTTCAAGCAGCTTGACTTTTTCAATTTCATTCCGTGTCCTCATGTTGCTCTCTTATCCCATACAAACAGATCTTCTTTGTCAGTTTTATCTACTCCTACCATGTTCCTGAACACTGCAATCATGTCTCCCCTTTTTCTCCTTTCCTCTAAGGAAGGTAAATCCAGTTTTTCCAGCCTCTCTCTGTATGACAGGTCTGTCAGACAGGGGATCATCTTGTTTGCTGTTCTTTGTATTCTCTCAATCTTGTTTATATCTTTCTATTTGTGTGGGGACCACACTACCGCTGCATATTCTAACCTGGGGCAGATCATGGCCACTATCAATTTTTTCATCATCTCCTCATCCATATAATGAAATGCTACTCTTATGTTAGTCAAGAGTTTATAAGTCTCTCCAACTATCTTGTTGATGTGCTTTTCTGGTGACAAACTATCTTGGACCAGCACTCCCAAATCTTTCTCTTCTCTCCTTTTTGTGATTAATTCATTACCCAACAAATAATTCAGTGATGGCCTCCTGGTACTTTTACCCATTTCCAATATTTTACATTTCTTTACATTTCCCACGTCCGGCTCCAATTGTGTATCCTATCCAAATCCTCCTGCAGTATTTTACAATCCTTCTCGACCTCTACCTTCCTCAAGATCTTTACATCATCAGCAAACAGACTTGCATAACTGTTCACTCCATCTACCATATCATTTACGTAAATCAGGAACATTACTGGCGCCAACACCGAGCCTTGAGGGACTCCACTTGTTACTTCCCCTCATCCAGACATCCTATCCTTTATTACTGTCCTCATATGTCTGTCTCTCAAAAAGTCTCTCATCCATTCCAGAAGTTTCCCCTTCAGTCCTCCTATATATTCTAGTTTCCACATTAGTCTCTTATGAGGTACCTTGTCAAAGGCCTTCTCTAAGTCTAAGTACACACAATCCACCCAACCATCTCTCTCCTGTACCACGTCAATCGCTCTTGAGTAAAAGCTCAACCAGTTAGAAACACATGACCTTCCACTTCTGAATCCAAACTGACATTCAGCCAAAATATTCATCTCTTCCAGATATTTTATCCATCTGTCTTTCAGGATTCTCTCACACAATTTTGCGACCATGCTGGTTAGAGACACTGGTCTATAATTCAGGGGTTCTTCCCTGTTTCCTCCCTTGTAAATTGGTACCACATTTGCCCTCTTCCATTCTTGTGGCACTTTCCCCTCTTCCAGTGAGCATACGATTAAACTGTGAATTTTACCCGCCAGTTGTTTTCTACATTCCTTCAGTACCCAATTAGAAATTCCATCAGGTCCTGGGGCTTTCCTTACATCTTGAGTTCCAGTAATTTATACACTTCCTGTACCTCCACTTTTATATCTTTTATCACCGGAACATTTCTAGTCACTCCCTCCCTTTCCACAAGCTTCTTTTTTTTTAGTGAAAACTGACTGGAAACGTTTGTTCATTATTTCTGCTTGCATTGCCGCATCCTGAAAGACCTCTCCTTCTACTTTCAATTTGGTGATTCCTTCCTTTTGTTTCAGTTTGCCATTAACAAATCTATAAAACAGTTTGGGTTCATCCTTGCATTTGTCTATTATACCTTTTTCAAAATTCCTTTCTTCTTCTCTACGTATTCTTGTGTATTCATTTCTTGTTCTTTTATATTCTTCCTTTGTTCTGTTGTTACCTCTCTTTCTCCAAGTGTTTTTTTGCTATCATACACCTTCTATTAAACCACTCCTTTTTCCTGTTTTCTTTCCCTCTTACTCTTGGTAAAAATTTTTCCACTCCCAAATTATAGAGGTCTAGAAAGATATCCCACTTCCTCTGTATCTCTCTTGTTTCTCTGAATTTTCTCCAGTCAGCATTTTCAAAAAAGTTTCTCAATCCTGTAAAATTTGCTTTCCCAAAGTTGTATCTTCCCTGTCTATGAAGCTCGTCTCTTGGCTCGACGTTCCTTATTAACATCTGGAACTCAATGGCCACATGATCACTTTTTCCTAAAGGACAAAGATATTTCAATGATTCTATTACATCGGGTTCTTTGGTGAACAGGAAATCTAACCTTGCTGGTGTGTCCTCACCTCGAAACCGTGTCTCTTCTATGACCCATTGCGTCATCACATTATTCATTATTATATTTAATAACATAGTGCCCCACGAATCCTCACCGCCTCCCGAGTACCATGCCTCCCAGTTCACCTCTTTACAGTTAAAGTCACCCACCAAAATTATATTTTTGCATTTCTCAATTATTTTTTGCAAATAGCTAGCTATATCTGACAACATTTCATGGTATTCGTCATCCTTCCATGCTCTCGTCTTTGGGGGAACATACACTACCGCCATATCTCTTTTAACATTCTCTCCAGTTTCTAATTTCATATATATCACTTCAGCCCTGCCTTCTCCCATTTCCACAGTATCTACATTTATGTTGTTCTTCACTGCTATCATCACTCCTCCTCCCTTTTTTTCTTTTCTGTCTTTACTCCACAGTTTGTATTTACCATCTCCCAAATGAACATCAATATCTTCTCTTAATTTGGTCTCTACAAAGCACATGACATCAGGTTCATGTTCGCTCAAGAAATCGTTAATTTCGATCCTTGTCGATATGAAACCATCAACATTAGTATATATCACCTTCAAATTATTTTTGACGTTTTTAATACCCTCTTCTCCACTACTCTCTGTCCGTACCACATCCTCAACTTCTGATCTTTCACAGCCATCCCCCTTAGTTTCCTTCACTTCTATTTCCTTAAATACCACTTCCTTACTTTCATATCCAATACTCTCCAAAAAAAAGTATTACTTTCTTCCTCTGTCCTCTTATCATTTTTTTCCTTTACTTCTTCCTTTAATGATTTTAAAACTTCTCTTTCTTCTTCATTTAGATCTTTTCTTATTATAATATTTTCCATCCCCGCCTCTTTGCTTAATTTCCAGGTCACTTTAAGTATCTCATTTATTACACTTTCTGATGTAAACTTGACTCTCATTGTTCTTGTTTCCCCTTTCTTATAAGGCCCTATCCTCTTTACTTCCTCAGTTTCTTTTACCTACTTGTCTCCTTCGGGGTCAATCTTGCCTAATATTCCTCTCACCAGGTTCGTGTCTCCCTCGAGTCTTACGAACCTAACCTTTTCTTCCTCTTCCCCGTTTCCAAATATTACCATACATCTGTTCCTTTCTACAGTTTCTCTCACTATTTTCTCTTTTTTCTTCAATATTTTCACTACATTTTCTTCCATTTTTTTCTTGTTCATTTCCCTTTCTTCCTGGATGACCTCTCTTTCTGTTATTCTTCTACGTGTGCCCACTTTGCCTTATGCTCTTCTAATACACTACTCACCTTCTCCGTTTTATTAGTACTCTCTTGTAGTTTCCTCCTCAATTCAACATTTTCACGCTTCAAATTTCTAATCTCTTCATTCGCTGTTTCATTGGATTGGATCAGACTCTGTATGGTAGTATCCGTATTTTCAGACACATCCTTTATCACTAGATTCTCTACTTTCTTTTCAAGTTCACTAATCCTCATAATTAATGTTTTAACCAGGTCCATGACATTGGTATTTGTATCAAATCCTTGAAATTCGAGTCCCTCATTGTTTACATTTTCGGCCATGTTTGATGTTGGTTGAGTACCAAAACAGTTGTTACCGAAAAAAACTACAAACATTCATGTATACTCTAGCCAATAAACCTTTACATTTTTGGTAGTCTATTAACTTCCATTATTTTAAATTTAAAACAAGACCTTAGGAGACAGGACAGACAAAATTCCTGAAACTACTTAAGGTTAGCAGCGATGGCTGGGACGTCTGCTCTCTCCGGCTGTTCGTGTGTGTGTGTGTGTGTGTGTGTGTGAGAGAGAGAGAGAGAGAGAGAGAGAGAGAGAGAGAGAGAGAGAGAGACAGACAGACAGACAGACAGACAGACAGACAGAAAGACTGTAAATAGATACAAATGGATACATAGATGAATGAGAGAGAGAGAGAGAGAGAGAGAGAGAGAGAGAGAGAGAGAGAGACAGACAGAGACACAGACAGACAGACAGAAAGAATGTAAATAGATACAAATGGATACATAGATGAATGAAAGAGAGAGAGAGAGAGAGAGAGAGAGAGAGAGAGAGAGAGAGAATATATATATATATATATATATATATATATATATATATATATATATATATATATATATATATATATATAAACAGATACAAATGGATGCAAATATGAATAAACAGAAAAACAAACAAATAATTCCGAAACAGTGTGCTATTCATGCAGTGTCGAGGGCGTGTGTGCCCTGTTCTGTTGTTGAGTCCTGTCGCATTTTATAGGTGTGTTTATGGCGCTCTGTGCAAAGGTCCACAAAAACAGTTGCCTTGTGGTGTCAGATTAGCGTCACTATATGGAGCAATAATGTAGGGGTAGTGATGCGTTGTGTGTGTGTGTGTGTGTGTGTGTGTGTGTGTGTGTGTGTGTGTGTGTGTGTGTGTGTGTGTGTGTGTGTGTGTGTGTGTGTGTGTGTGTGTGTGTGTGTGTGTGTGTGTGTGTTTATAAATACTGATGTGTGTGTGTCTTCCTGTGTTTCGGTGACTGTAACTGGGTATATATGTTGCCTATGTGGGTTCGTGTGTTTGTGCGATAAAACTATGAATGTGTAAGCAGTGTAAGTTTGAGTAAAAATGGTTTGTGGATTTTGGCCCTCAAAAACTCCCTCGTTGCGATGAGTTTCTTAAGCTAAACAAAACAGTCTGCGATCACAACAGTGAAATAATCAAGACGTCATTGTACTGAAGCGGTTAACGGAGCTGTTTCTAATGACTTCACTGCAAGGGATGGTTCCTTGCTTCATTCAAATCCTCTAGCGGTTAAACAGCAAAACAAAACATGCAATCGTACTGAAGGTTTAATGAACAGTACCAGTAGTAAGATTTATGTGTAGGTAATACGATCCTTGAGGAATTAAGTTGTTGCATTTCTTTACCAGGCAAAAACCAAGGCGTGGAGTTGTGAACAGCGGAGGGCGGTAGGGTTAGTAATCAAGGATCTTTACCACTTCATTGCGACGACGTGTTTTTATATATCCAGAAGAATGAATGTAGTTTATTCTGTTTCTTCTTGACGTTCTCTTTCATACCAACGTTGATTGCCAGACCCTGGAGCATTTATTTCTGGTCTAGTTGGCCTAAAAGTTACTCTGCATGAACTGCACCTGGGTCTGATATCTCATAACACCTTTCTTAAAGAAAAACTTGAATTAACGGACGGATGAATAATCTACAAAAACGAAAGGAAAATCACCACACTCTTGAACAACCATCTCTATTCAGGCACTATTTCTGTTCGGCTCCGAACGCGGTTACGGTTCGGATCATTTCATTCGAACTGGCTGTCTAGGCCGATAGCCCTGTGATTCGTTTGAATCTTATGAGTTACAAATATTGTAAATATAATTATGTATGCTATTTACAGTACATATACCAGGCAAATTTTGGGAAATGTTAACTCATTTGCTGACAGATGTTGTCACTCTAGTTTATTATATCTTACTCACCTCACATGATATTATTAAGCATATGAAAGACTTTTCGATTTGGCGCTATCAAAATCTCATTGTGAGGTCAACTCTAGTATTCCGCTGCAGCCAACGCCAGGCAAGTTTATTTAGCTGAGTGTACGAGTAAGTCACAGGATCCTGAGAAAGTAAATGTTGACACAGTTAGGTCTATCATGTTCAGATCGATTTAATTCGCGTGAATGTGAACCAAAGGAACCTTAGAGCTAATTAACATGGAGTATAAACAGGTCCTCATAACAATTTATTAATATAAGAAATATATATTGTTTTCCGTATAGTTTTACTTGGGTATCCAACCAAGTTTGGCTGTGCAATACATAGTGGCTGCATGTATGAAGACAAAAGTGTAACCAAGCAATCTTGTACGTAACTTGAAATGACGAAAGCTTGTTAATATGGAACCTGATTTGGAAGGTGTGAAGTACCGATCCATGGACAAGACTTGAAAAAAGAAAACAAAAAAATAGTAATAAAAGTACAATAAAATACTTACTATTAACGTCGTTGACCGCAACCAGATTTTGCCTTCCATAAACAAAGAGATAATTAAATTCTGCATTCACCTCTCATGTCCTTCCTGAAAAATAAAGAAAAAAAAAGGATCATTCTATATGTTTTCCTGTAACAAATATAAATATTTTCAGACAGAATAACACACATTAAGAGAAATCTTCCCCTTTAACTTTGAAAAAAAAAAAAACATGATCCGTATCCTCTGCAATTAATGATTATGAAGCTGATAGATTAACAGACATGGAAATATTCTACACCCTTTTTGTCTTTCCCACAAAATTCAGATCACAGTTAAGGCATGGGATTGGTTGTGAGTGAGTTTGTGACTCTGGGCCCAACACTCTCGGGTCCACCACAGGCCCTCCCTACCAGTTTTTACTACGCGACTGACGAAAGCCTGGTGATCTGATATCCGACAATGGCTGTAAAAAAAACTAGTTTTGCATATCAGTAACATCAGCACCACCGTTCTAGCCCTTTATGTCACTATACAATGGGCTGGCCAACACGGTTGAAATTTCAGTTTGGACAATAACCATCATTGTATTGCAAAATGCTGAGAACTCTTATAACACTTTCGATTTATGTAGCAATTCCTAAGTGTCAACGTTAAATTTAGCATACGTACTAGTATAACGAACATTATTTTGAAAGATTTATAAGTATTTCAAAATGAGTGATTTGCTACCTCGCCAAAAACACAATACCCATATGCATATGGGATCAGGTGTTAAGGTATTGGCTCTTTAGTGTACTATTTTTTTTATTTTACAGGTAAAAAGAATGTAAATGATTATCCGTATTTACATCAGTGTCAGTTAGATAAAATGCAGGACAAGATCTTCTCACTGAGAAGTGATGACAGAATAGGCGACTCGTATCCATATTTCGTTGTCAAATATCATTTAATGATAATTATGCTTTAAATTACGGTGCTGAACATTATGGATTAGAATCCTTGATTGCCTTCTTTCCACCAGAAATGTAGTGATCATAAAGGACATATCAATTTTTTACGGCAACGTTTCAGAGGTGGAGGGAATCGAAAATTGTCGCCTGATAGCCTACTCATTTACGAGTCCAGAGTCGTGTGCACATAATTATCATCCCAGGTAATGGACTCAGCAATGCCGCAAACATTAGACAGTTTTTGTTCAAGAGAGGTAAACCCATCGACAATTTTATAGTATCAGTCAAATGAAAAATCTGGGCTTCGTACTATACTTATAGTGTAGTATGACTCTAAAATAATCCAAATTGTTCAACAGATATTTAAGGCAATCTCTCTCTCTCTCTCTCTCTCTCTCTCTCTCTCTCTCTCTCTCTCTCTCACACACACACACACACACACACACACACACATTCGCCCACTTACTCACTCACTCACACACACTCATTCACAAACACACTCATTCACAAACACGCACATACAGACACGCACATACAGACACACACACACACACACACACACACACACACACACACACACACACACACACACACACACACACACACACACACACACACACACACACATTCACTCAAACACACATGCTCATACACACATTCACTCAAACACACACACTCATACAGACACACACACATGCACTAGCTCTCTCTCACTCTCTCTCTCTCTCTCTCTCTCTCTCTCTCACACACACATATACACACACTCTTACAACTGTCCTTCTGCTACAGAAGACGACACCTACTGTACTCTCATTGTCCTTGTTCCCACTATGTGTGACTGTGCAGACTAATCTTGGATCCGCAGAATTTGCTACACTGTCGGCATGTCAAGTCCTGGCTTGCTGGCAGAACTTTGTTCTGGTTTTGTCTCCACTGTCTATCATTTTCCCAGTGTAGGTTCTGAGCTTATTAAAAACGAATGGATTCCTCCCTACAAAGGGGTCTCCACTGTTTTCTGTCCGAGTCAGTGAGTTCAGGATCTTTTGTATGATGTTGCATTTCTTCAGAGTTGTCCTTACATGATGTATATGTATCTGAAGGAATTAACCTTACAGAGCCTGGCAGGGAAGGCAGTGTTAAGGCATGTGGAACACATGTCTTAACGATCCTAGTTGCTTTTTAGCCAGCATGATTTCTCTGCTGGTTGACTCTGCCATTTGGAAAATTTGCGAGTAAGAGTCTTTATCTTCCCATGGGAGTCCTAGGACGGGCATCGGATGTGAAACGACTCAAGCTGTTTGATGTGATGCTGGTATGTAGTCCAGGAGTCAGCACGATATAAGAGGGCTTAGAGACATACAACCGTATATAATGATGCCTTCCTCTCGATTCTCAAGTTTGTTTTTTCAAAGACTGTATATGAGACGTCCAAAAGAGGGAGAGGAGTGGTTGACTCGAGTAAGAACTTCTGCATGAATGTTAAATTTATCTGTGAGCATACATCCAAGATAAAGTTCTCCATCTGTTTTACGTTTTCACGATTTGTCTGAAATGTGAAAGGCTCTGCTGGACTGTGTCTTCGAGATATCATTTCTGTTTTAGTGACATTTACATGGAGTCCATTACATGGTATATGTTGAAAAAAATGGTGAGACTCTGTTGTAAAGCTGTATGTGCAAGGGCAGCACAGTCATCAACGTACTGCAGCTTCAGGAAAGGAGCCATTTCAGTCTTTGATTGTGCTTGAAGACATCTGTGATTAAATAAGATATCACATAGATAGAACTGGATTTTTTATTTCATCATAAGAGTTCAATTGTTGACTTAAGAGAGTGACTTCAGTGAGACAGATGCTGAAAATGACAGGGGCCAGGACACAAACTTGCCTTACGCCCACGTCTACCTTGAAGGGCTCGGATTTGCTCCCATCTATGGACACACGAAATTTCATGTTGTCATGCAGGCACTCCAGGGTGTCAAGATTTTGTTTGGAATTCCAAATTTTAATAGAGCATTCCATAAAAGTTCTCCGTTGATAGTATCAAATGCTTTTGCAGGATCTCGTGACCTTTCTCTTGTATCTGTCTGGCAACTAAGATCAAATCACAGATACTTCCTTCCCTCCGATATCCACACTGTTTCAGGAAATGTTGACTGAGTCATGATGTTTTGTCAGTTTGGTTAACATTATCTTGGCCAGTACTTTGCTAGCATTCACAAGGTGGGAGATGCCTCTGCTGCTGTCACATTTTAAGCGGTCCCCTTTCTTCTTGTAGATGGTTACAGTATCAGAAGGAAGCCATTCAGATGGATTTCGTTTTTAGTTCCAGATAATCAGTATGAGATGATGGAGGAGCTGGTGGAGTAACTGGCCACCCTCGTTGATTAGCTCAGACGGTATGCCATCAGGGCCACGGCTTTTTTTTTTTTTTTTTTAGAGAGAGAGAGAGAGAGAGAGAGAATCGGATCACCTGAACAACTTCTGCAAGTGTAGGTGGGACATAAAGATCTGCTGCTTGCGGAGCATTTGGGATGTTATCAAGGATATTGTGCTCCACCAGGCTTCTTCGATTCAGAAAGGCATTGAAGTGCTGTGCCCATCTTTCTATGATTGCTTGCTTGTCTTTGAGGACCTCTCCTTTGGCTGATCGAACAGGGGTTATGTTGTGTCTGGTTGGCCCATGGATTGTTTTCATGGACTTGTAGAACCCATGTTGGTCATTATAATCTGCCAGTCTTTGCAGCTTCTTTGCCTGCTCATTCCATCATTTGTCCCCCATGTCATGCAGTTTTCTGTGGGTTTCACTTCTGAGATTCTGAAATTCAATTTTTGGGGTTAAGGAGCTAAGATGAGCCAACCTGTTGTTATGTGCTCAATTCTCCATTGCCAGAAGGTCATGTGTGCCCTCAGCATTCTCATCAAACCATTCTTTATGGTGGTGAGTGGAGAAGCCAAGGATTTCTTCTGCAGTGCTTTGAAGCAGCGTCTTAATATTCAGCCACTGTGCGTCTAGGTTTGTTGCATTGTTGTATAGGTCAAATGTTGAGCACTGAAAGTGATTATCAGTAACAGCTCTGTTAAAGCTGTTACAAGTTGCCGCATCCTTTAAAATACCACAAATTAGTTTCTCAGAGGATGGTCTACGGCACATTTGGGGGTGTATGACTAGGTGCAGTTTGTTGAGTATAAGTTTATGGTCTGTTTAGCACTCAGCACCTCTCATAGCTTGGGTTACGAGAACATGTCTTCGATCTTGCTGCCTTATAAAGATATAGTCAACTAGATGAGTGTCTAGATGGTGCGTGCATCCATGTGGTCTTTTGTTTATTCTTATGTTGAAAACTGGTGTGTCCAGACTCTCTTCCGAGCGTGAGAAAAACAGCCTAATGCCACTGCTGTTCATGTTATCGACAACATGACAGTCTATAATGCCTTGCCAGAGGTGATTATCTTTTTCTATTTTGACTTTTAAATCTCCCAGCAGGAAAACTTTATTACATGGTATTGAGTGAATGGTAGCATCCGCAGAGACATAATAGGAATCTTTGAGTGTCCTCCTAGCCAAGTGTTGAGGCTTAGGCACTGATGTTTGGATGGGAATGGATGACAGAGTCCTCAGAGTCAAGTGTTGGGGCATAGGCACTGATATGTGAATAGGAGTGGATGGGATAGAAAAACGGGAAAGAGCATTCGAGTAAGTTCTTTATTTCTATAATGTTTCGGGCTACACAGAGTCCATCATCAGAGGCACTGTAAAGAGACTCTATGTACAGTAGTCCGAAACGTTAGAGGAATAAAGAACTTAATCTCTTTCCTGTTTTTTCATTCCATCCATTGCTATCCATTTATCAAAATAAATATAGCTCTTATGAGTGTTGGATATTGGCCTTTAGAGAATATTATGCCCCAGGACATCAGCCTCTATGATATACCCACAGGTGATTCTTGGACAATTTGTAGTAGGTTGCTTCGGGCTGCAAAGCCAATACCATGGTTTCTTTTTATACTGTCTGGATAACCATCCCCCCCCAACAAAAGGTATACCCTTCTCTTGCTTCTATTAGGTCGTCCTTTCCTGAGAGGTGAGTCTCAGGCAAGGCAGCAGTGCTTATATTTTTTTTCAGTTCGTGGGCAGTAAGAGTAATTCTACGGCATGGTCGTGTATCTTGGTCAGTATCAAACAAGGATCGGATATTCCAGGTTGCAGGGGTCATAGGGATTCTTTTGCATTTTTTAATCACAGTATGGGATATCTTGACAGAAGCAGGTATTTGCCCAGGTGGTGCGGAGCAGCAAATGTTTATGTAACCATTTCCAAACAACTCTCCGTCAGGGTTAATCAGCTGGGCGTCTGTTTCCGGCAGCTTAGTCGCACTGGATGCTGCTGAAGGTTTGAACTGCTCCTATGAACCCATACCAGAGACCACTGAGGCAGTGCCGCCTACGTGCAGGACTCGAGCTAGCGACTTTCAGCCACATCCATGACCTGTCACCGTCACACTATCCTGTCTTCATAGGTCTTTTGATTTTGATGGGAGGATGAAGTGGGAAGTGAGTAAAACAGTGGGCTTGTGCAATGAATGGATCTGGTGTGATGAAGGTGCGCACCCCTTGCCTCCATATGATTTGGCTGTCTTAGACTGTGATGGTGACTCAAAGATTTACGACGACCATCTACTGAGCAGAGTTGCAGGAGTCTGCCAGGAGCCCTGTCTGTCAAACCCTGCCTTCTGTCCATGGTTTACTCCCGTAGCCTTGTTCCATCCAAGGGTAATCTACAAGGCAGTAGACCTGGAAAAACTTAGTCTGACCCCGCACTGATTGTCCCTCCAGCATGGGTATCCCTGTCCTCCTACTGTGTCCGGGGGGTATCTCCCCTCACTGGTAAGGCCCACCAGATTTGCAGAGCACGCAAGCCCCCCACCTCGACAAGGTGGTTCCCTTGGAGAGAGAGAGAGAGAGAGAGAGAGAGAGAGAGAGAGAGACACACACACACACACACACACACACACACACACACACACACAAACACACACGCACACGCACACGCACACGCACACGCACACGCACACGCACACGCACACACACACACACACACAGTTTTCAGTTGTTGCACCAAATCTGCAACTGCCAGAGCGCCAATGGGGCTAGAACTTGGAAATGAGATGGGGGGGGGGGATTTATAACAAACATAGGATCTTTGACTAGAAAATCAGTGGAAGATTATTGTTTCATGTTATTCCACCATTACTCAGTGGTAAGACAAATATAAATCATCGAAACCAAAGACTCAAACGATCATCTCCTATTGTTTTGTAGACTTAATTTCTTTCTGGAGTTAGTCCTGGAAACCAAATCATTACGTCATCATCTATAGTATACTTTTTTTTTTTTTTTTTCTGCCTGTTCGGCTGCACGCCTGATACTGATTCATCTTTAAAAATTATAGAGCCAACTGCTTTAAAAACAGTTACTCTTTATCATCACAGTCATAGCGTTATCTATGAAGCTGTCGGTAGTACCAGCCAGTGTTCGGTTTATTTCCGACAATGAGCCGTGTTTACTTGCGTCTTTCCTTCTTTTGTGGACACAGGGTTGCTACTAACTGCAGGGATAGCAAACGGCCTGGTTTGTACCATACATGTACTTGGCGTTAATATGTGTTCATGATTGCAGGGCAGACGATACAAGGCTACCGAGACTATGAAAGGCGTGAGTAAGTAGTGCAGCACCATACCTCGTCTATCATCATAGCTACCCTCTCCTCTCCTTTGTGCGTGTGCTGCCGGGAGCTCCACACCATCGCTGCACATCTCTCGCCATGATAAGCCACAGATAAGACCAACCCTCTAGTTATCAGCTTTCCCACCACCCCGGCCATGAATTGCAGGAGACACCCATAATCTCGGTTAATGATGGTGTTCGTCCCGTGCCCTGGTCCAGCTCAGTGAAACCAGCGAGAGCAGTCGGGCACTTGTTCAAACTGCGATGCTATGTTGTCGGGCACGGAAGATTTATGGTAACAAGACTGCCCAGAAAAGTTAAAGGTGTTTCACTCTATATCATTCAACTTAGCTTCGCGTTAATCTTGCCCTTTTCTTGCTTATATCAGCCAGTTCGTTGGTAGAAAGAAACAATGCTACTGCTCTACATCCCTTCAATAGCATTTCTTTCTGGCTAGCATCAAATACTAGTATTAATCTATTGTTGCACCTCAGCATTCAGGATGGAGAAATGACAGTATTAAGACAAGTTAAAGTAAAATCAGTGTAGTACTCTGAACTGGTTTCACACATGCGGTATTGACTGATGTGCTCACTAAGTATTGACAGGCATCACTCTCGGTTTGAGAAGTAAAGGAACTAGTATGAATAACTTCTTCCAAAGGAACTAATTTGAATAACTTCTTCCAAAGCACTATCATTCTTTTGAAATTCCGTGAACATATGTGCAGTAATAATGTATGAAAATCTTTGGGGATGATAATAGCCAACTGTAACTGCCCTAAAACTGATGTTTGTCCCAATTCTTTTTTTCCTGGCCCTTCTACGCGTCCAACACTCAGTTGTCTTTATACAGGCAAGGGAAAATCTCACTCGAATTTGATCATGTCAGACATGTCTATGAACCAGATTCATATAATCTTCAACATGATATAACGATAATGCATTTCTCTTCCCTATCGTCTTCATCAGAGCCTAAGAGCTCGAATCCAGTAATTTTCTTGTCCTATTTTTTTTATGCCTCACCCATGTACTTCAAACACGATATTCCTTTGTTCTTTCCACCCCACATGAGTTTTGTGTTTTAGTTGCTCTCTTTATTGCCCCCTCCCCTCTTCTCAAAACCAAGGACTCATCACCATTATATCTCCTACACCCAGTGATTACAGAGCTACTGCATTTTATCTCTTGTCATGACTTCATTTTGCTGTGGTTAATGGCAATAAGTCATCTAATACCATCACTTTTCTGTAGCAATTGCATCATTCATATTACCGAAAGTTCCATCATCAGCTTCTCCCTGCCCAAAAAAGAGGGATTATTATTTTCCTTGGCATCTTTTATGTAGCGTAATATAATCGATATAACCTTGACAGTGGCAGTAGTACATATATATGTCCATCCATCCATCCATCATCCAATCCTACATTGTCCCAAGAGGAGCGTAGGAGCCCGGGGCTAGGCAGTTGGTCTCGACATTAAAGATGAGAGTGACCGGCCTCACTCATCCCTGAGTGAAATTACATGAGCAATCAACCCCAACCACCCCTTAGATATAAACCTTCACTGGCTCAATCCGACTGGAGCGTAATAATTACCCACTAACCCACCAGGTGCCAAAATTTGGTTATACAGTATGGTTACCACCCAGAGTACTAAATGGTTTCCTGGTGTACAGGAAACCATTTGGCTTGTCACTCAGTGTAGAGTCACCCACAGGCAGAAGGAAAAGGAAAGAATGAAGGAAAGAAAGACAGAAGAGGAAGTGTAAAGTAACCCGTAGGCAGAAGGACAAGGAAAGAATGAAGGATAGAAAGACAGAAGAGGAGGCAAGGAAAGAAGGATGGAAGAGAGGAAAGGGCAGACACCCGAGAGGAGCAATATATCGAGTGAGTGGATGGTGAGCGCCCCCACCTACCACAATAATATATATATATATATATATATATATATATATATATATATATATATATATATATATATATATATATATATATATATATTTTTACGGAACAGAGAAAGACAATGTACACTCCAAGTGAGAACAACAAAAATCACCACCGTCCCGTAAAGTTCCAGTTTCAAAATAAAAGAGTTAGGTAAAATTACAAGTTAAAGTTTAATGCTCAAACTAACAACAAAACATTCAGGACTCATAAGGATAATGTAATGGCAAAAAACAGGTTAAATATATGGTTAACTGCAATAGCCTCTATTAACACGAAATTAGCATGAGTAAATTTATCTAAGTCAGCCCTGTTAAAATGAGATACCAGATAATACTCAGTGAATGCGAGATATATAATTACAGATACAAAATATTAGTAATGATGGCTGACAATAAGAACCTTACATAAATTACAAAAACCTTACTAGGCCTAAGAACTAAACTTATGCTACACAGTACAAGAAGAAATGCAACAACAGTTATACTCAAATTACACACAGCTGCTAGATGGTTGGAGACTTCCTGAGCACTCACAATAATAACAACTGTACAGAGGAGGACAGAGATGTGAACAAAATGAGGCGTAGATCTAAGTGGCAATAATGCAGAGACTGAGCTCATTATATAGGGGCAGGCAGAGCTTGATACAACTTGTAAGAAGGACGGGCAAATGAAGCCATGGGGACAAAGAGTTGACAATCCCGCTCTGAACAACAGAAAGGACGACTTACTCTACTATAACGGTAGAAGGGGGGGACTGAGGCAGAACACGCTCGTAATCAAACATGCAGCATACTGTGCGTTAAAATTACACAAAGGATGATGAAATCATAGGCTATGTAACACCTCCCCACAAAGAAAAAGAAATTTACAAAGGAAATTTCTTATTACTCTAAAACAATCTGTCTAAAGTCTAGATAAGCAATCTGCAATAACATTTTCTTTCCCCTTGACATGTTGTATGTCTAATGAATACTCCTGAAGAAGTAGATTCCATTTTGTCAATCTCTGATTTTTATCTTTAAACTTACTAAGGAATTTCAGTGGGTTATGATCGGTATAAATGACTATGGGGTCAAAACCAGAACACAAATAAAATGAAAAATGCTGGAAACCCAAAATCAAGGCCAAAAGCTCTTTCTCAATAGTTGAGTAGTTCTTTTGAGGTGGAGTGAACTTCTTACTGTAATAAGATACAGGATGTTCAATACCCTGATCATCCTCTTATAGCAAAACAGCCCCAGCTCCTGTATCACTTGCATCAACAGCCATCTTAAAAGGCTTAGCAAAATTTGGAGTAGCGAACACTGGCTGACTTAATAGGATAGCTTTAAGTTTGTGGAAAGAGGATTCACAGTAATCGGTCCAGACAAATTTAACTCCCTTTTTCAGTAGATCTGTAAGTGGTGATACAAGAATTGAAAAGTTAAGAACAAACCTCCTGTAATAACCTACCATTCCCAAAAATCTTTATAGCTCTTTCCTGCTTTTAGGTCTGGGAAGATCACTTATAACCTGAACCTTAGTTCCCGGTTTAGTAACAGGTCCATCACCAATTACTTACCCAAGGTACTGAACTTTAGCTTGACCAGACTCACACTTTGACAAATTAGCTACAAGATTAGCCTGAACCAAACGCTCAAGAAATTTACTGACATGGCATAGGTGATCTTTCCAGTTGTCACTGAAGATTAATACATCATCAATATAAACAACACACCCTGCCAAACCCTCTGTTACAACATTCATGAGCTTCTGAAAAGTGGCTGGTGCATTCTTCATACCATATGGCATTACAGAACATGCAAAAGTCTTTCCTAGTGTTACAAAACATGAGATCTCCCTAGCACGTTCAGTCATAGGTACTTGCCAGTATCCCTTTAACAAATCAAACTTACTTATGTACCTAGCCTTTCCGATCTTGTCTATGTAATCTTCCACACGAGGGAGAGGGTAAGTGTCTGTTTTGGTTATCTGATTAACACGTCTGTAGTCGATGCAAAGCCGCTGTGACCCACCTGGCTTAGGGACTAGAGTGACAGGAGAACTCCACTCGCTCTGACAGGGCTCAATCATCTTGTGGTCCAACAGGTAACCAAGCTCCTTCTGGATGAGAGGAACTTTCACTGGGTTCACACGGTAAGGAGGCAGTTTAATTGGCTTTGCATCTCCAACATCGACATCATGCATCAACACCGTGGTTCTTCCTGGAGTGGCACGGAACACTTGCGGGTACTCCTGCAGTAATGCCGAAAACTCCTGCCTTTCCTCGGGAGGTAGATGAGAAAGCTTAGTCTGGAGATGATTCATGATATCAGGATTCTTCCCCAAACTATCACTCAGGCTCATGCTGCATGGGAGAGCTTCACTTGCAGACTCGGGTGGAACAGCTACAGTGCAGACTGGGTTATTTTCGTCCCGCCTGTGATATAACTTTAGCATGTTGATGTGACATAGTTGCTTGTTCTTTCTGCGATCTGGTGTGGCGATGACATAGTTGACATCACTGAGTTTCTTCTCCACGAAATAAGGACCACTAAACTTGGCTTGAAGAGGTTGCCCATGCACCGGTAGCAGAATCAAAACCTGATCTCCTGGCTGAAAGTGGCGTAACATGGACTTCTTATCATACCAAGTCTTCATCTTCTCCTGAGCAGCTCCTAAATTCTCTCTCGCCAGCTGTAAAGCAGTGGACAGCCGTTCTTTGAGCTTCATCACATACTCCAGCAGGTTGACGTCATCTTCCTCCGACAGCCAGCATTCCTTGAGTAACTTAAGGGGTCCTCTTACTTCATGGCCAAACAGTAGTTCAAAAGGTGAGAAGCCCAGTGATTCATTTGGAGATTCTCTTGCGGCAAATACGATGAATGGAAGACCTTTGTCCCAGTCTTTCTGATGTTCCAAACAGTATTTCTTGAGCATCGATTTGAGTGTTTGATGATATCTCTCCAACGCTCCTTGGGTCTGGGGATGGTAAGCTGAAGACGTGATCTGGGTGATGCCCAACTCTTTCAGAGACTGCTTGAAAACATTTGACATGAAATTACTTCCCCGGTCTGACTGTACCTCCTTGGGCAGACCAAACTTTGTGAAGAACCCCAGCATTTCCTTAACCACGTTCTTTGCTGAGATATTTCTAAGTGGAATGGCTTCAGGATAACGAGTAGCCATATCAATCAAGGTCAACACAAGAAAATCCTGAAGAAGTCTTAGGAAGAGGGCCCACAATATCCACCAACACACGGGTGAAAGGCTCCTCAAAAGGAGGAATGGGAACTAGAGGTGCAACCTTTTCGGTCTGATTACACTTCCCCACAACTTGACAGGTGTGATAAAACTTACAATACCAGGAAACATCCCTGAAGATCCCTGGCCAGTAGAAGTGTTTCAAAATGCGTGCCACAGTCTTCCTCACTCCAAGGTGTCCTGCCAAACTGGAATCATGAGCCACTCTAATGATATCCTGCCTACAAACACGAGGGATGACAACTTGATGTACAACCTCCCATTCACAGTCGGCTGATGCTGTTGGGGGTCTCCACTTCCTCATAAGTACTCCTGACTTTATATAATAACAAGTAGAAGCACCGGCTGACTCTTCCTCACTGCAAGCAGAGTTAGCTAGACCTTTCAACTCAGGGTCAGCAACCTGCAACTCAACCAACTCTTGACGAGACAAATTATCAACACTACGGGGTACTGCCTCATCTGGTGAGTGGTCTGAATTAGCAAGAAAAGTGTGAGCTAGGATAACATCATCATCATCATCATTATCCTCTAAATCACCAGTAACTTAGGTTTAGCCCTAGTGACAGCACATGCAGGGAACACATCAGGGACATCACAATCCTGGGCCGCAGCCACTGGCTCACTAGACAACTGAGGAGCTGGACACACTTGACTTCCACCAATATCATTTCCAAGTAAGAAAGTTACACCTGACATTGGGAGTGTCTCAACCAACCCAACCATAACGGAACCATTAACAAAACCAGACTTTAAATTCACTCTGCACAGAGGGACAGAGAAGTAATTATTCCCTACGCCTTGTAAGATTACAGTTTCATCAGAGGAATTAACATTAGAGCCTAGAACACTGGTCAGCATAAGGGATTGGCAAGCACCTATATCACGATATATTTGAACTGATTTCCTGTCATTACTGTCCAGAGGACTGACAAAACCATCAGACAGGAAATTAGCACATGAACTCTTGAGAGTGTCACCCACGTTACTGCTCAAAAGAGGAGCTCCATCATGAGAATTTAAGTTACCCCTCAAAGCAGGTTCAGTTAACTCGGTTAAGAATTCTGGGAACTCTCAAGGGTGGACACTAGACCAATTGACTGAATATTTAAAGACTCCTTTTTGTTCACATCACGCTGTCTCCTGAAACATTTCTCCGTAGTATGACCAAGCTTACTACAATAAGTACATTTACTTTTCTGAAATCTAGAGGTGAAGCTGGTATTTACTTCCTGAGAAACATCATCTTTATTCTCTTTCCTGTTACCTGTACTCTGAGGTGAGGCAACGTACTTACTCTCAGCTTTCCCTTTTTCTTTAGAATATCTCTTGTGAGTGAGAACATATTCATCAGCTAAAACTGCAGCATCAGACAAATTATCTATTCTTTTCTCATCAAGATATAGGCTTACATCTTTATAAATACACCTTTTGAAGTCCTCCAGCAAAATCATCTGCTTAAATTTGTCAAAATCAGAATCCACATTCTTAGAATTTAACCACTGCTCTAACAGATCTTCTTTGATTTTTGCATACTCAACATGGGGTTGCTTATCTTGCTTGTAAGTTGTCCTAAATTTTACTCTATAGGCTTCAGGAACAAGCTCATAGGCCTTAAGAATCAAGCTCTTAACTACATCATAATTATCAGATTGATCCTGAGGCAAAGATGCATAAGTTACTTGAGCTTTACCGGTGAGAACAGTTTGAAGGAGTACTGGCCAATACATTTTGGGCCAATTAAAACCTGTAGCTACCCTCTCAAACAACTGAAAATACTTTGTTAAATCAGATTCATTAAAAGGAGGGGCAAGTTTAACATTTTTAGCCACATCAAAATCATCAGAGCTAGATGATCCAGTTCCACCTTGTTTCATGCGATACTCATGGTCTGCCTGAATCCTAGCTAGTTCAATTTGTGCCTGAGCCTGTATCTGTGCCTCCTGAATCCGAGCCTGAGATTCAGCCTCCTTAGCATTTGCTTGAAATTCAGCCTCCTTAACACGAGCTTCCTGCAGGGCTAGCTGTAACTTAGCTAATTCAATCTGCATTTGCTCATTTGGGGGAGTTACATTAAACAAGCTTTCATTAATCATGTCAACAATTTGATCTTTAGAATGATGAGAGCGAACAGCAATTCCCAATTGTTGAGCAACAAGTGTAGTAATAGTAGACATCATGAATAAGTAACAGTCACAAAATATCAAGCAATATCCTTAAGATAATATCCTGAATATCCTGATGAAAGGTCGCCAAATTTATGTTACGGAACAGAGAAAGACAATGTACACTCCAAGTGAGAACACCAAAAATCACCACTGTCCCGTAAAGTTCCAGGTTCAAAACAAAAGAGTTAGGTAAAATTACAAGTTAAAGTTTATTGCTCAAACTAACAACAAAACATTCAGGACTCATAAGGATAATGTAATGGCAAAAAACAGGTTAAATATATGGTTAACTGCAATAGCCTCTATTAACACGAAATTAGCATGAGTAAATTTATCTAAGTCAGCCCTGTTAAAATGAGATCCCAGATAATACTCAGTGAATGCGAGATATATTATTACAGATACAAAATATTATTAATGATGGCTGACAATAAGAACCTTACATAAATTACAAAAACCTTACTAGGCCTAAGAACTAACCTTATGCTACACAGTACAAGAAAAAATGCAACAACAGTTACACTCAAATTACACACAGCTGCTAGATGGTTGGAGACTTCCTGAGCACTCACAATAATAACAACTGTACAGAGGAGGACAGAGATGTGAACAAAATGAGGAGTAGATCTAAGTGGCAATAATGCAGAGACTGAGCTCATTATAATTATAGGGGCCGGCAGAGCTTGATACAACTTGTAAGAAGGACGCGCAAATGAAGCCATGGGGACAAAGAGTTGACAATCCCGCTCTGAACAACAGAAAGGACGACTTACTCTACTATAACGGTAGAAGGGGGGGACAGGCAGAACACGCTCGTGATCAAACATGCAGCATACTGTGCGTTAAAATTACACAAAGGATAATGAAATCATAGGCTATGTAACAATATATATATATATACTATATATATATATATATATATATATATATATATATATATATATATATATATATATATATATATATATATATATATACTGCCAGTATCGCATGCGCTGGTAAGAGTTTGGAGTATCCTGAGACTGTATGGTCTTGTGGGGCGAGTGGAAAGTGGAAGACTGACCAAGAGAGATTATGTGAGTATGCAGAAGAAACAGAGTGATTGAGGGGAGACCAGGTTTGAGGTAAAAGAACGAACTGGAGTGATATATGAATGGATAGTGTGGGATGGAAGTAAGGTAATATACCGATTGGTGACAGGACAACGTCAACACGACCTGTTCGTCCCAGCCTTCTTTGCAGATGAGATGTCTACCTTTAGCTGGATTAATAATTACTACCAAGCGTTTCACTCTGCTGTTTAGAGTGCCCCAGTAATACACTGACTATTAAAGGCTGTATGTAACCTCTTCAGTTAATTTTAATCTCTCCTACACAATATAATATTTTGGAGAGAACAAGATATGAACTTTTCCATACTGAAGAGGTAAAGTAAGGATGTGGAAATGGTTAAGCTTAGCTATTCACATCATACATTAGTATTGTTTTTATCAAATGAATATGCCTCCTTAGTGCAAATTACTTGTTTGTGTGATTTCATCCTATACTTTAGCCCCACCATTCCAATAATCTCATTATTATATTATTCCACATCACGACTTTGTTTGGCTCATAATAGACTTTTTGAACAGGAGAGTTTATATTGCCTACTTCCTTCACTATCCCCTTCACTACCATGAGGCTCTCGTAGGTTAAATTAAACCGATTCACTGCTGGAGTATTAAATAAGAATGATACATCTGCCAGCTGAACGGGTTAATAAGCCTTAGTTATGATAATTTCATCCATGTTATATTTTTCTGGGAATGCAGATTACGTAACTCTTATATCAAAGAGTCACATTTCGTATCTTGTAGCCAATCGTCTGGCTACGAATCACCCGCCTATCGTCAGGTGGGTTAACAATGCTAATTAAAAACCTTGAACACAAAATATGTTGAAAACTATCACGATTAATGTGCTGACTTGCGAAAAGAAAAATCTTCTTGTATTTTTTAGTCTTGTGAGGAACATTATTCTTCAGTCCACGGAAACACCGCAGCCAAAGATTTATAACCCAAGCGCTGAAATGGATCAAGTTGTAGACGTTGATTCTGGTTTAGCATCGTCTTTCTCGACAGCACAAAAACTACACATGCGAGTCCACCAGAGGAATATGGCTTGTGGGTGGAAGAACGCTGTTATTTCTGCAACCCATACTTAACGTTTTTTTAGTACATCTATTTATTATCTGATCATTCTCTCTCTCTCTCTCTCTCTCTCTCTCTCTCTGTGTGTGTGTGTGTGTGTGTGTGTGTGTGTGTGTGTGTGTGTGTGTGTGTGTGTGTGTGTGTGTGTGTGTGTGTGTGTGTGTGTGTGTGTGTGTGTGTGTGTGTGTGTGTGTGTGTGTGTGTGTGTGTGTGTGTGTGTGTGTGTGTGTGTGTGTGTGTGTGTGTGTGTGTGTGTGTGTGTGTGTGTGTGTTCATTTAAACACCGATATTACCTGCTGTTAAGTTTTTCATGTTCTGTCACTTACTCTTAAGCTAAATAAATTCCTATGGTGTCAGATACAAATAGTATTAAAAGTGTCCATATAATAAGAGAATTAATGGTGCAAGTTCTAACTCTCATGCCCCTGCAATTGAATGTCCTCTGAGTAAATTCGTCTGGGGCTACTTTCGACACAATTTAAGGGTTGTCTCGTCCATGTGAGGGTTAGTATGAAAAAGTAAATAGCCGCTTATACTCGAAACCTGCCCTGATAATAACAGTTTTGAAACGTGGAAGTATTTCTAGGAGGAGCCCTGTCCGTCTATCATGCATGAAGTAATATAGGGAATGGAGATGCTTCATTCTCGTAGACCTTAGCAATGCCTCATATAACGGCCCTGATGGTCCCACAACTAATTAGAAATTTCGCAGTAGTTGCTGGACGGCCTATAAAACTCCTTTGTCTTACTCACTCATAATAACAAGTCACTAGTTTTAATTTGGGGGAGGCGGTGGCTGAATCGGTAGAGGGCGGCCTGCAGTCCTAATGGACCCACGATCGAATCCCGGCTGGGGCAGGGAACAGTTTAAGGATTTGAATTTCCTAAAAGCAGACTTTCCTGATCTACCAGATGACTCGAACACATGTCGTAAAAATACCCCCGCTAATACCAATACACCAGTCCTGTATGAGACATCCCTAGCATGTATTCAGTATTGACGGTAGGTGTTAGCGCCGAAGTGGTGACATGTGAAGGTGTAGGAGGACTACTGGGCCTTGGGATAGGTCACTGCCCCCGAGAAATAGACCCTGAAGCCTTTGCCGGCAGTCGGACACGTAAAAAAAAAAAATTACATCCGGCAGCCCGGTGCCTCGCCAACAATGCTGTCTACCCTGCTGTACTGTAATACTAGAACTGTCATGTGAACACTGTTCAGGACCTTCAGAAGTATAAAATGTTTAAAGAATATATTGTACACACACACACACACACACACACACACACACACACACACACACACACACACACACACACACACACACACACACACACACACACACACACACACACACACACACACACACACACACACACACACACACACACACACACACACACACACACACACACACACACACACACACACACACACACACACACACACACACACACACACACACACACACACACACACACACACACACACACACACACACACACACACACACACACACACACACACACACACACACACACACACACACACACAGGGGGAGGCCAAAAAGAAAAAATATATAATCACAAATGCGAATAAGATTAGCCTACATCTTGTAGACCCACAGGAGGCCACGCATCTCTCTCTCTCTCTCTCTCTCTCTCTCTCATGCTCAGGGTTGCCTTTTTTTCGGTCGATATAGAGATGTTAACGTTAATTTCGTCTGAAGGCAATTTTTATTATTTTGAGCCAAGGAATCTAGTTATATTCTATATATTGCTAGAGATTAGGAGTATTTCAATGATTATATGGCCTTTTCTAGCTATTTTCTGAAGATTTGTGCAGTTAGTTACTTAACAGGGGTTTTGAGAGCATGTTTAGCAGTGTCTGTGGTACTTAATTTGGCAACCCTTCTCTCTCTCTCTCTCTCTCTCTCTCTCTCTCTCTCTCTCTCAGTGCGGGTTTAGAAGCGAGCTGGGAGCAAATTGCTCTTCGCTCGATTCTCTCCTCCTATCCTACCAAATTAATGATATACAACAATGGTTTATCAATATTTCTCTATAATTTACTCCTGCATTTTGGGGAGTCTGGCAAATTCAACGGACGCTGCTCTTGTGATTATTGCTAGCAAAGTGCATTTCATGACCACCCTGCATGATACAAAAGAAGACATTTTCTTCTGGCACACTAATATTATTGACGCGTAAAATCATGTTTGAAATCAAACTGAAAGTGGTAAAAGAATGAAAAATAATAATGAACCAATGGCATCTCACCCGTCTTTCTCCCTGGGTTGGACCCTTGCTTTCCTCTCATTCTAGGCGAGACCATGTCAAAATGATAACCCATCCAACCCAACGACATTTTTTTTACTGTGTTTTAGATAACTTCTGACTAGGTGTTTATTTTAACTTAGGAAAGATCACACGCATTCAAGGAATTACCAAAGACTATTTAATCCCTCCAACTCGAAAAGTATCTTAAACATCATCCGTGTGGCGATAGTACAAGATAAAAATGACGTCCCTTTTAGTGAAGGGGTTAAATATTAAGGCGACATAGGATGTATATTTGATATCACCCCTTCTATGCCAGCCAGCGCATGCTACGGTTCTCTACGCTCAAGAGGGCTGGACAAAGTTTCCTAAAGGTTCAGATCCAGAGCTCGGATTTCTCTTCTCTGCTTCCTGCCCAAGATAATGTGATGAGATTTGTAACAGAATTTCTCCACACCCTTAACTCCACTTTTACTCGGCAGGCATGACTCCTCCACTCAGAACTACAATCAGCAAACGTCAGTATTAATTTTATACTGCCAGGTTATATTGTTAAGTTCAAGTGAGACTTTCAATTCAGAAATGTTTGAGAAACCTCCATTAACTCCTTTACTACTAACTTGTTCTCTTAATCAATGTATAATCGCATGAAGATAGTCAAGGTAAATAAAAATTATCCTCGGACTGAAGGACCTTATGACGGTAATACTTTATTGTACTTCCTTTTTTTTCCATTGCTATATTCTTAGTTTATTCTACTAAATGAATATTCTAAGTAAATTTTCAATACCCTGCTTTAATGCTGTGCGTGTCATTCACCTTGGTTTCTCTCTGCTTACTACAGCTTAACAGATTACGGCTGATAATTATAAATATATATTATTGATACATTTTAGAGTTCGAACACTGCAACCCACAAAGTCAATAGTCGTAAATCTAGTTTCCTTTCAAAGTGGATATAAAACTTGAACACTAACTAGATTTCCTTTAGTTATATATGAACAGAGGCAGCTTGCATGTTGTCTGAACACACTCAGGTTCTAATGGCTCACTTCCAGCTGAACGTGTCACCAAGCGTTGGCAGGAATTGCTATTAGAGTTGTCCCGACTTTGAAAAGGTCAGCGGTAACTATTATCATTGTCAAGCTTCTATGACTCAATTGCACCTGATTAGAATCGTCTAGCGTTATCAGGAAGAGAATAACAAAGCTGTCCCGGTACTTAAAAGGGTCATTACTAGTAAAAACAGGAGGCTGCTAGTGCTCCTACTGCTACCATTAACCTTCAAATGGTCGGGACAACTGCAGCATGCCATTTCAGCTAATGACAGACACTTTTATTTAGCAAAGAGTGACTTGGTGGTCTGAGAATGGTTAATGGTTAGGTATTACTTAACCTTATTCGCACATCAGTATACACTGATGATGATACCTAGAACATGGAATGTGGTATGTTGTGTCACGTACAGTATATTTCCTCCGTTTGTGTTGTTTTTTCAAATATACAGAAATCTGTGTATTAAAGTCCTTTTTTATCTTGGTAACACTTGAGTCATCACGGCACAACACTTCAGTTATGCATGAGATTAAGTACATACATACGTAAATAAATATATAAATAAATAAATTGCTGAAACCTTGCAAAAAGATGTCCTTTCCAAGATAACAATAATAAACGGAGGAGAGATAACTCAAGATTCATTCATTTCGAGATGCCAAGAAACATTGCTTTTAAAGGACTGGAGATCATTGGGACAGAGATACAGACTAGATGATATTTCCGTAGTTGAAAAGCTGCATATATCTGTTGCTATTCGTGGTTGGTATGATGTGTCTTGGCCAATGAAATAAAAAAGAAATAAATTAGCTCTGTGCTGACCAAATATGTGCTTTCCACTCTTAATATCTAATCAAGTTCTTAAAGAAGATGACCCAACGTGCATTGTATCTCAGAACTAAACTGATGAGGAAACGTGTTCAGGACATTCAGTGAGAGTGACAGTGAATCAACGCTTCAGAAATAGCGGCTTACTTGGGTAGTGCTTTAAAAAGAACACCAGTAGTTTTTATTTTCACATATCAAAACATCTAGGTAAAAAGACTGGGTAAATAAGCCTACTAAGCAGGAAGCTTCATTCCGTGTGAAAATATGAACCGGGGAAGATTTAGAGATTTCATATAAATATATTAGATAATTACATTACACAAGCAAATCTTGGTCAATAGGCTTCCCGTCATCAGGCTTTTTATGCTCCTGTATTCAGTGTCTATTAACTTATTCGGACAACAGCGTTACGAATCCTGCATTAGATTCTACTGCATCCGGTAAATCTGAATTATTTGCATCCCACAACTTTTCCTCGTCCACCCATGAAGGTCAAGAAGAGAACTGGGTTCGTTACCCCTTCACTACACCAAAGAAGTAGCGATTGTGATCGAATCAATTTCTATGTATGTCTATGTATAGATAATGAATGTTGGAATATCTTGTGGACGCCTGATCCGATTTGGACAAACATGACACATTGGATGTGGGATGAGAAATGATTTGATTTTGGTGTATATCGATCAAAGGCCAAGGTCACGGGTCAAGTCAAACTTCGAGCGCGATATCACCTTGATCTTTGAGCATTTGATAGTTTAGTTTCCTGCTACCAGGCGAGTTAATTTTCTTCTCAGTTTGGGAGAACGCCAGAGTAATGAACGAGATAGTGAAGGTTGTATCTATCCCATCCAGTTAGAAAAATCTGTTATCTACATTTACTTATCTATAGTCAAAATATAAAGTACTGGACTTGTATTTCTCAGTCAGGAGGTTCAGGGGCTAATGTGAAACACTGCAGCGGGCTTAATTTAACCTGAAGGTGTTCACTGACTTCTTCAAGCCTTGCTGATGGTCAAGTGAAGTCAGACTTGATGAGTGATACTTCTAGGAGCCAAGAAGATTAATTCCTTCCACGTAGCTAAGACTCATCGAACTTCATACAACCATGATTTATCATTCAGTTTGTGAGAGTGACCCACTTCTGTCAGTTCGAGACCAGCCAAATGTACTGTATAGCTATATGCAGGTAAATACTAAGGTGAGGCACATATCATGGAATTCATTTATCAGTTCTTGCAAGACTAACATGAAGAACAGGCATCACCAAAATGTCTTGTTGTTATTAATCCTCCCATGATGGTGTCGACAATAATATGGCATTTCGGCTAACACCAAACGATTTCATGCTGTTAACTGTGATTCGTACAATATGTGTTATTACTGACTCCGCTAATCCACTTAAGGTCAACTCAAGCATTTCATTTGGGTTAAGACCAGACGATTATAATAATTGTTGAAGGTGAGTACAGAAGGCTGAGAGTGTTAATACTTTCAGAACTATTACATCTTGCTTAGTTTATTCATATTCTCTCGACAATATCATTCAGCTTAGGAGAGCATCGTGGAGACCGAATTAACGAAGGCTGAAAAATGTCCAGCTGAAACTGAATAACATCGTCTCGAAATAGGAACACGAAAAAAAATCATAATAAAGTCATCCGATGACATTTATTTTCCTTTTCTATGTTTTAAATTATAACTTGAAATGTACTGAAGTGAGGTTAGAAATAATCTCCGTTAATACATCCAGGACGATGGCGTCCTTTTCCATCAATTTTCGCCAACGACAGATGATCATCAATTTAGGAGATACATGTAATCCTCCGAGCAATGTGGCTAACAGTGGCAGTAAACTATACGACTTTACTGATCTACCATAAGACCCTCCGGCATGTCGCGAAAATATCCCCGCTAATACCAGTACACCAGTCCTTTATGAGACAGCCCTAGTATGTATTGACTATGGATGGTGAGGGTTAGTACTTAAGTGGTAACAAGTGGAAGTAAAGTTCTTAGGAGGACTAATGGCCCACAGGGAACCTGCTGTTAAGGCTGTGCCCAGAGTCAGACATATATCAGAAACGAATTATAGATTATGGTATAGTTTAGTTATATTATGCAAGATTTTGCTTATTTAGCTAGGTGGTCATTTTATATTGTAGTGATTAATCTCTCCAGACTGTATTAGGGTATTCACCTTGAGCTTCTAGTATGGAAGGGGTCAGTGAAGGCTATATCAATCCAGCCAAATCACAAAAATCTTCCTATGCTAAATAAAATAGGCTGGAGGCAAAACAAATCTCCCTTCCCCCCTACAAAAAGTATGGAGAGGGATGGTGTATGTGAAATGTACATGTGTTGGACAATATGATCCCGACTACCTATATTAAACCAAACATCATACAAAGACGGCAACGGATGCAGAAATGTCACCAAGAATATGGTAATTTATGTGTCGAATTTCCTTGCACGTAAGGGATGCCCAGGAAAACATCCGTACATTTTGCCACTGAGTATTCTTAGAGATTGCATGACCAACCATATTAGTTACGTGATATCTCAAAGGCAGATCAGGTTGAGTCGAAGACTGCATGCATAAGAAAAAATTCGAAATACGTTCACATACCATCAATGACGTCAGGTTAAAAAAAATATAAATAAAGGAGTGGGAAAGTGTGGTATATTCAAGAAGTCAGTCAGGTTAACCTCAGTCTTAGGTTTGAGCAGCAGCACAGTCATCTCTGTCTTGGCTTCCAATAATACCATATTCATCTCGATTTTTGCTTTGAATAATATTAACACTCATTTCCTTTTTAGCTCTGAAGAGTAATCTTCTTCATCCCCATCTTATCTTTTAAAAGTAACCATATTCATCCCCATCTTAGCTTGAAACCGTAACCATATTTATCTTCTTAGCTTTCATTAGTGCCGTAATAACCTCCATCGTACTTTTAAATCATTAATCCCTTCACAACAAGAAGTTCCTCTGTAAGCTGAATAAGGTCGTCAAAGGCAGTAAGAATATAGCAAAAATTGTCTCATCTTAGTGAAGAGCTTAATTATTTTTTGAACACTTAGTTACGGAGGTTTTTAGGCCGAATTAAATCGTTCTGAGGAAGCCGGTCATATAAGAAAAGAAGGTCATAGTGGTGAAAATGTTCCATATACTCGAAGTAATGATTAGTTAACCCATTCACTCAGATGATGTAATTTTAATTTATTCTAGCTTCCTCCAGACAAACTTATTCAATTCTAGGGATCCTGCTGAAACTGAGGACCATAGCCAAGGACTCATTACCTTTCTAATATAAGGGCTCTCCCAGAAGCTGAAGGGTCCAGGGACAGCATCAAAATACAGGGAAAATCGAGCTAAGAGGATAAAACAAGATTTTATCTCACGGAACAACGTGAACCATGGCTGAAACAAACAGTACTTCACTCTTTTCTTCGCCAGGCAAACCGAGAGGCACGAAAACGCCACTAAGGGGAATTATCGCATAAAAGCCTGTGATTAGAAGGCCGATACCAATAGTAGAGAACAGGTTTGCTCAGACGCATTTGTTTCGTGTGAGGCGTGTGTACCTGTCCGAACCTAGACAATATATGGCGGCTGTTTTGGCATTCCCTAAAAGAGTCGATAATTGTAGTACCACATTGCTTCTTTAACGCCCGTACCCTAGAAAGAGTAGCTACTGTGCCTTCCGGAAAAAAAAAAAAAAAAAAAAAAAGACATCCGAGTACCAAGCTAAGAAATTTCGGTACATTTAACACTTGCGCAGTGAACAGCGTCAACCATACCCGGAGTCGAACGTAGAGGGAAATAATTCAATGATATACTGGATGAAGTTTCACAGACTTTCTTGCAGCCGGTTTCGTAACACACAGCAAACTTCGTGTCACATTATGAAGGTTCTTACTAATGAATTAAGTGTCTTTGAGATAGGGTCCTTTCTTCATTTACTGTATGTATACTTAGATAGACTGGAGAGTACAGACACGGACAAAAATATCTTCGTCTCAATGCCTGATGAAAAAGGAAACACGGCGGATCATTCTGCACCGCTGTCGCACTTACCTTTGATCAGTCGGTATACCTGAGTACATACCATGGAAGCTAGAAGTGTGAAGATGGTAGAGCTATAAATAAAATTTGGAGGAAATAACAGTGCTGTCAGCTCGTCAGTAGAATACCTCGACAACGAAAATGGGCATGTGGAAATTAAAGAATACTGTCAGGGCCTGAGGGCAAGGGTAAAAATTATCATAATACCAATTTCAGCATCCCACCCCTTACTGTTCGCTAACACTTCAATAGTTCTTGGTGGCTTCTAATGACTGGGTTTGCTGAAATTGCTGGAGTGTCGGGACAAAGAGCAAGATGGTAGGTAATCAAGGTACACTCTAAGCTCCAAGAAAACTTTATTTTAAATGTGCTATAGTAATCTTTAATAATGTAAAGAAATGTATGGTTAAGCATTCCAAGGGGATGAACAATTTTCAAGGGCATAACATTTCATTTGCTATAATTAACACATTAGTTTCATAACAGGTTATAGTAAAAACACACACACACACACACACACACACACACACACACACACACACACACACACACACACACACACACACACACACACACACACACACACACACACACACACACACACACACACACACACACACACACACACACACACACACACACACACACACACACACACACACACACACACACACACACACACACACACACACACACACACACACACACACACACACACACACACACACACACACACACACACACACACACACACACACACACACACACACACACACACACACACACACACACACACACACACACACACACACACACACACACACACACACACACACACACACACACACACACACACACACACACACACACACACACACACGCACGCACGCACGCGCGCGCTTTCCGGTCTTAATATTGCAATCATTATAGTATCTGCAGAGACTTGCAGTGGTTATCAATCCAGTGCTATATAGGCTATTGCTAATTTTGTAGGCAAACGCATTTAAAGCCGAGTGTTTGTGGAATGCCGGTAATTCCTAAGTCATGGCAAGTTATATTCAAAATCGCTTGTAAAAGCATCAGCATAATACGTTATTTACTTATAAATTTCAGCTCTATAACTTCAGTCATAAAATTGCAACTTTAGCATCCCTGGGGAACAAATGAAGCTTCAGATGAAGCTTCATTTCTGACTCAGTGCGTTTTTTTTTTTTTTTTCCTCATGTGTCATACTTGGAGTACTCGTATGAGGGAGGCATGGTGGCTAAAGCGACTGGTCTGTTTACATTTTTGACCACCTCATGCCTTCCAGCCTCACAGCAGCAGACGCCAAGAATCGAAGCCACTGCCATCTAGTGAGGCGGCCACATCTGAAAACTATCCTCACTCTGCCCCGAAGGACACAGATTTTTCCTTAACTCTAGCTCCCTTGGTAGATAATTTAGTTGCTTCAATTTTACATGAAGCATCATGACTGTCTAGTTGAAACGCAGGAATTGTAAAACCACTCGTATGCAAATTATATTAGCACTATTTATCTTACGAATAATTAGTGCTTTGTCGCTGTCCGAGATCACAGGGCGAATACCTGAAAACGCTCCAAAATCCCGCAGGAAATGAGAGTGCCATGATAAAGTTATATGAGAATAGTGCTCATAAGGACAAAAGGTTCTGTATGTTTCCACTCCATCTGGCGTTTTACCTGCATGAAATATTTCATTAAAAAGAAAGCAATAATCACTGTATGTGAAAGAATCTGGTAAATAAGACAGCCATAGAGAAAACTGGGAGTGATCCAAAAAATGTAGGTAATGTTACCATGGAGAGAGAGAGAGAGAGAACCTTTGTAGGGTAAGTTTAATATATCACAACCCGCCACACTCCTCTGCGTTGCTTGGGTCCTTCTAGTATAACTAATGTAGGACCCTCTATGTAAATACACTGTGTTGTCAGTACTGTTTATTCCATCATACTAGATCCCCGGATAGAGTTTCTATATCCATTTTCTTCTCCACATTAATCACATTAAAGCTTACATGGTTATCAGACTGCTCGAGTGATACGGAGTGTTTGATTACTGACACAATAAGGCTATGCAAAGTTTTCAGAAAATGCATAGCGTTCAGAACCACATACACTTGTATGAAACTGCTAAACGAGCTGTAATGTAAAATATAATTACCACTCGCGTAGGGCCGCCTATGTCGGCCTACACTTGTTTGATCCTCCACCCTCTGTTCATTTTTTGGAACTGTGAAATTAACTAAATATTTATGAATAAACTAATATGTGGTAAAGCTCGAAGAAAATGGACTTGGCTCCGTTGGCTTCGTTACAGAAATCAGGTTATGGAGGGGTACCTACAATAATTTGGCAAATAATATATATATATTCGAAAATTTGATACCAAAACCGCTAAGGCAAAATCTGGGACCCTGTGGAGTGTTCCTGGAAAGTTTCAACAAAATCGATCATTGTGTCTAGGAGATGTAGCTGGATAAACTCTTATACAGACAAACAACGCTCCATGATTATACCGATTTGCACATTCCCGTAGAACGAACTGGCAACTACATTCCATGATCTATCAGGTCTGACATTCCTTTGTACTGTTAATAAATACAAGTATATGTGTCGAGTGTTTCATTCCCACCATGACATGTTCCTCATTTCGGAGGAAGATGGTTTTATCCGTGTCTGTGCATTGTTGATAAATTTACAACTGTAGGCTACCTGTGACCATTGCACGTGAAAAAGAAAGTGATGGACTGTGCCAGAACAACCTTTATTCTCTCTCTCCTGAGATTTAGCACTACGGTACCCCACCTAACCTCATTCTGTGTTTGATTCCTACGATTTCTCTGTTCAGTTCAGTTGTATTACTTACTATACCGGTATTTACTAAGTCAAAGACGATGAAACCTATTCCATTCATTGTTTCACCATTTATTTTTTTCCCACGTTCGCTTAATATGTTTTGGAAGAAGGTATTCATTTCCTGAAACCACTCATTTCTGTAAACTCCACTACGTTTTGCCTCTAGCATTCCAGTTAACCGCTCCAAAATGTCGTGCTTGCTTTTGCTTTAAAGTCTCCCATATCAAAAGTATATTGGGTTTCGTGCATTTTTTTTTTTTTTTTTTTTTTTTACCTCTTCAGCTTTTTGACGTTGGGGCATGTAATGAATTTTTCTTTACCTTGACTTTCTTATTTAGTTCGGTGATAACGCTTCTGCTCTGTTATTTGTACTTTTTTTTTTAATTGCTACCAAGTAGGTGTTATTGTTGATTTAAAATCTTACAAAAGTATTTTTGTTTTTCTTGTTTGCCTCTGTAGCAGAGTATGTGACCTGCATGCTAATCTTTGAGTGCCTTACTCGGACTTCTGACCTCATCAAAACCTATAAAACCCGAGTTTATTACTCAGCTTTCATGAACAGCTGCATTTATTTCCGTGACCAAACAAGACGTTTTACGTTCCATGTTTGAGTCTTCCAAGTCAGGCAGATCATACTCAGAAATTTTAGCATTGTTCCCTCCCCACATCAAATGCGTGCAAGTGGGCCTATGCGGTATGAACATAACATACCTCATACTCAGGAGCATATCATACCTCATACTCAGGAGTATATCTTTTTCACTGTCACCGCAGTGCACTAGATGCATGAGCCAGTGACTGAGAGGGAGGGTTGGGGGTGCTCTTTGCAATGCCTACTCAGACAATTATTTTACGGAGAATACTTTTCATCTGATCCCTAGCAGCGAGTCTCCATCTGATTTGCACAGTTCCACCAAACACTGGGATACACAAGGCAATGATCCTGAAATAATCCATTTTCTTCTAGTTCTTTACGTTAAGACATCCCCCGAATATTTATGTAATCGTCCGTCTTCATGTTATTGTCCTACTTTTTAGCACATTCGCTCTGTTTCCTCCTCTCAGAAGCTCTCACAAATATGACACCATCTGGTAATCTTGTAATTTGAGTCTGCGACGAAAGTTGCATTATCTGCAAATAATGGCTGATATACTTCACTGCCAGCACCTCTCCCTGGACCCTCAAACTTGCTCCTATTTTGTACACCATTACATCTACCGTATATCCCTGTAATTACTGCACTACAAAATGTCTCTCCTAGACTGAACCAAATTGCATGGAAGTAGGAATGAATTTATATATATATAAAGGAAATCACGGAATTAACCTCACCCTGCCACAAGCACCTATCTATAAAATGCATACATTTCCCTCCCATTCCTTATGTAAGTTTCTCATACCGAATGTTATTCGTATCAAGGACCTGATACAAACACACCTTGCCGTAGCTAAGACCTTCCCCATCTTTTCAATCTGGTTTCTTGTATTTTGCATTGCTTTTCTTTTTAAAAAATCTATGCGCATGTGAAAATTTTACTAGTTATGAACTCCATCTCATCTCTTTGAAGAGAGGATAAAGAAATCAGATGAAGCAGGAGGGAGGATAACAATGGAGGAGCAACACCTCTGTCGTCCAAGGTGGAGCCTGAAGCAAGGGTATGATCATAGAGGTAAGTTTTATCAGATGGCGAGATGGCAACAAAGTCATTCACGTGGAAAATAGGAGGGAAAGAGAAGGAGTAATACTGTACTACTGGGGAGGTTTTGGCTAGGTATACCAAAATTGTGACGCTTTTAAACCAGATAAAACTGAAGCACTTAAATGGATCAAGTAACTTTTAGCAAAATAAACCACATGATTATCATTATTCCAGAGACATACATAAAGTGCACCAGCATTAGGGAAAAATGGGTGGTTGTGTAGTTAAAATACCACCACTCTGTTGTGGTTGGCACAAGAGCAAGCGAGATTAAACTGTGGCATTAGTCGGAAGGGATGAAAACCAGACTTAGTTTTAATGCTAAATAAAATAACCACCTTAACACGAGCTCCATAAATCAGTGAAACATTGGCCATGGACAGAATAATAGTTCCACAGTTATTTAAAGAATTTCTGCCAGAGGTCTTCCCACTACACAGTGCTATACACGCCACTTGCTAAAAAGTTACTGTGGGCTTAATGGAGCAAAACGGGAAATCCGCAGACAAAAGATTTGAAGGAACCCTGCTATAGAAAAGGTGAGTAAATTTTGTACAAAGATCGTCCGTGAGGAACAGATTTTGTATGTAGCAACTCTCCTCAAGATGATACAGGTTACGATCCATATGCTGCGGACAGAAAAAATGCTGACTACCTCAAAAACTGTATCAGTAAATGAAGACGCAGAGTGATGGCAATGGTAAAGAACAAATTGCTCTAAAATGGATATGTTGAGAAAGAAGATTTGAGAATAATCTGATCAGCTTCAGAAGCAGAATAACCATCTAGATGTCCAGTAACATTCGGTAAAGATACACAGCCTGTATGAATAAAATGAAGCGTTCATCATCACGACGTCTATAATAGATTTTCATTATAACCATTCGATTTCATTGAGCCTTCGAAAGACGGCCTTAGGTTGAAAAGATTAGCATGATGGCCACGGAGAGAGTGTGGAAAACTTAGAAGACTCGAGTTCAGACACACGAAAATAAGTTCTAGCATTGTACACATACATACAGCAACAACCTTTGGCTGGGATATTAATAAAGAGAAGGAGGTATATACAGAAATTATTCTTGTCAATACCCCTAATTTCTTGTTATCGGCGAGAAGGTGAGGATTATAGAAGATGTGGCATTGTAAAGCAGGGATTTCAAGGAATCAAGCAACCATGGACGATATCTCCTTTGGTACTGTTCCGGAAAATGACTGTTAGTGGAATATTTTCGATACACCAGTCCATTGATATCCAATACTTTTCTTTAATGTATACTGCGGTAAAATAATTGTTCTGAATAAAATATGCATCCTGAACTGTGCATGTAGGTTTGACGCAGATAAAGAATATTCTTCATGAGAACATTTTGGTATATTCTCAGTTTCACTCAGACTAAGAAATGGACAGCAAAGGAAAATGGCTAATGTGGTACTGCAGTGCTTACCAGTAAAGGGGAGATCCAGCTATCCCCCTCACGTATCTCCTTGTGACCACTGCCGAGTTCGAATGGTAATTGCAGTCTCCTAATGTGCTTAGGGATGTATCATTCAGAACTGTTGCACTGATATTTTCTTATGCGTTTCTCTACCTCGTCGTTCGATACCAAAAATTATCAGAGACAATATTAGGTTGTCAAGATCCCTAAAATATCCTTTGCACCAGAAAAATCAGAAACGGATCAATGTAGTAGTCATTTCCCTATCTCCTTCGGTAAAATAATGTTCTTTTTTTATTATGTTACTATTTGCGAATTGATTTTAACTTAGGAGAAAATCACTGTGGGTAATGGGTTAAAAATTATCATCATTAAGCCTTTCAGTAAGGGAATGACGTTTAAATTCTGTTCCATCCACTGATAAACGATTTGACTGAGTTAAGATGATCTTGGTGAAGAGGGCAATCCAATAAGCCACAAGTGTCAACTGTATGTGGACCTCTCACTTGAGAGTCGTTGGTACCAAATAAAATGTGGACATTTCTCGTACATGCATCAAGCAGATGTTGGAATTAAGAGAAAATAATAAATAGAAACTTAGTTAATCTGCCTATAGGCGAATTCCTAGACACTAATTTTCTCTTGCTATCTCTCTGGATAACTGCCTGAGATTTGAGGTGAATTTAATGAGAGATCTTGCGTTTATCTATTTATCTATCTATAGCCAGACGCCTTAATCCCGAAAGTGGTGGTTACAAACAAATTGCCTCCATGTCGCCCTTTCCTCCGCCTTATCGCTGCCCTCCCCCCAGTTCACATCCCCCTCTCTCGTATATCTCTCCACTCAATCCCTCCATCTCATCCTCTGTTTCTCCCTCCTTTCCCCCCTCCACCTTACTCGCATACACTCTCCTCGTTAGTCTCTCGCTCTCCATCCTTTCCACAAAGCCAAACCGCATCCCTATACTTCTAATGCTTTCTATCACATCCACATCCACACCAAACGCTCCTTCACTTCCTCATTTGTCAGTTGGTCTCTCCATATGACTACATGCTCCTCTCACATAGCTCATTTCCACTGCTTCCACTCTTGTGTCCTTCCAGGAAGGTCCAAGCTTCAGTTACATATGTTAGATTTGGTACCACAATACAATCATGCAGCGGCTTTTGTACTTCCATGGTCACTTCCCGATTTCTTATCACTACATTCAAAGAACCAGCAACCTTTCATCCCTGTTGTACCCTTTCAAGCATTTCATCCTCTAAACTTCCAACCTAACTCATCACATTGCCCACATACTTAACTGCACTCATAATTTCCATTTCATCATCATCCAATCTCACTGTCCAGTCAGTGACTTTATTGCTCCCAAAGACCACAACTTTACTCTTAAATACATTCACCTCTAGATTCTGTTTCTTACACATTCTCCCAGGCTCATTTACCAAGTCTTGCCGTTCCCCTTCGTCTTCATTTAACAATACAGTATCATCCGCAAACAACAAAACAGGAAGTTTCCAAACGCTGCCCTTGCACATTAGGGCCGCTCCAACATCCACTTCCATACTTTGTATCTGATATAACTCCATCCACATACAGACTGTACAACCATGAAGACATGACACATCCCTGTTTCATTCTAACATTGAGATAGAAAATTCACTCAGTTCATCATCCAGATGCACTACAGCCTTAATGCCCTCATACATACTCTTCACGGCATTCGGCAGCTTCCCATTTACTCCACATATTCTTAATATTTTCCACATCCTTTGTCTGTCCACTCTGTCATACTCTTTCTCCAAATCCATGAAGGCCGCAAACAACTTTTTTCCGTTTTCTAGAGAGTTTTCCATTAAAAATGTAAGGATGAATATCTGATCTACATAACCTCTTTCTTTCCTAAAACCTTCCTCCTCTTCTCCAACTAATTCTTCTGTTATTTCCATAACGCTGTCAGTGAGTATCCTACCATATAATTTTTCTATTGCACTATAATTACCATACTGTACACTTCTTTCTCCCTCCCCCCCCCTTTTTTTTCTGTATTTGGAAATAATTTTACTTGAGTTCCAACCTCCGGGACACTGCCATCCTCCCATGCCAGTCTGGACACCTTCCGTATCCTTTCTATTGCTATAACTCCCCCATGCTTCAGCACTTCACCACACACTTCATCAATTCCTGGGGCTTTCTCCATTTTAACTTTCATCATTGCTTCCACTACTTTCATACGAATGATCTCTTCTCCCCTTATCATCTCCCTTCTTCTCCCATCCATTCCCAAGCCACTTATACTCTCATTACTTTCATTCTTTATATATAACAAATCCTTAAAGTGTTCTCTCCATCTGCTCACTTTTTCTTCCTTCACCGCTATCAGTCTACAGTTTTTTATATTTTACTCCCCCTACTCCCTTCTTTATCTCCCAGTCTAACTCTCTTTACGTCGTTCCAGAACATTTTCTTACATTCCATCTACCATACATTCATATTTCTCATCCACTCTCTTCTTACTCTCTCTTACTAATCTTTTCACCTCTCTCTTCTTCTCTACATGTAACTTTCTATTCCATCTCTTAACTTCCTCCATCCCTCTGCTTCTCATCCACTCATTATATGCTTTCTTCTTTTTGCCACAGCTTCCCTCACCTCTTCATTCCACCACGCTGTTGCTTGCCCTCACATGGTGCACAGATTTCTTCTGTGAACATCTCGCACAAACTTTTCACCTCCCCCATCTGCTCCAAATCATAGTTACCCGATCGTTTCTCCACTTGTCTTATATTCTGCCTTTTATTTCATCCTCATGCAACGTTTCTAACCTCCCTGTATGAACCATTTCCTCATGTCCTTCTCTCCTATTCGTCTATCTCATTTGTACCTTGGCTTTCACCACCACCAAGTGCTGGTCAAAAAGTTCACTCCCCCAATCTCTGTATACTTTCGCATCCAGTACATATCTTCTCATTCGATAACCTAGTATCCCTAAAATTCTTTACCCTGCAGAATTTTTATATATAATTTTACCATACACGAATTTATCATGTTGATTCTGTGAACACTAACTAAAAAAAAAAAAGCGTGTGTACGAGAGAGAGAGAGAGAGAGAGAGAGAGAGAGAGAGAGAGAGAGAGAGAGAGAGAGAGAGAATAATGTGAGGAAGATTGGATAACTACATTTGACAGTGGGTGTTTATTTTTAAGGGTGAGCGGTTCAGTAATGGTGCATATAAATATGTACAGTATGAGGAAAACCAAACAAAAACGAAAAATCATTGAAGAAGGGATTGATGTTATAAAAGCAGATTACAAACCAATATCACTTTTCAACTCTATGAACACGGTGAGAAGAGTAGCATCATTATCGCAGATTCGACTATCCACGTCTCGTGTCGGAAGATTTATATATGTTTGCATGTCTGCCATCAAGCTACTATACGAAAGGATGTACTGGAATGAAAGTTGGAAGAACCCGAGTGTCAACACAAATTTGATATGCCATATTTACCTTCCCTTGGGAGAACCACCCTCCCCTTTCTTCGTTTTCCCTCCTCCCACCATTTAAATAAATAAAATAAATACTTAATGAACAAATAAATAAATAAAACCAAGGAGTTTTGATTGGTATATAAAGAAGTTTATAACCAAATATAATTAACCTCGAGAATAACTGAGTTGCACGAGTTGAAAGTGGTTATAGTTTGGAAGTCCATTTCTCCCAGGTTTTCTTTACGTGAAAGGTTGAAATTACGCTGGAACAGTTTATTTATAAGATTATTTTTTTCTTCACCTAGATTCTAAAAATACTACTTTAATTATGGTCTGCTTGCCTGTCTGTCTCGTACTCACACTTTCTCACTCTCGATACATTCACCTTTTGGACTCCATCATTTTACACTCACTGAGCTACATGCTATCTCACTCACTAGCTCTGTGACATTCGCTCACTCTGTCACCCTCTTCCACCTACTGTCACTTTTTGACTGACTCTCCCATTCGCTCACTGATTTTTTTTTTTTTCCACGTCAACAAAATTCACACTCATTCACACTTAGCCATTTGCACTGCCTCTCATTAAGTCCCATACTTTAATTATTCATTTACGCTTACAGTATCGCTCAGTCAGTTTCCTCCCTCCCTCTCTCTCTCTCTCTAACATTGCCTCATAAACTCTTTCACTTTACATTTCCGAACTCGTATCGTTTCGCTGACTCACTCGTTTACGCTTTCTTATGCACTAACATTGTCTTTTTTCACACTCACTCCCACTCATTCACAATAATTCTTTCACTCTCATATTTAAAGCTTTTACTCAATCATTTACATTTTTTTCACTCTTGTCACTCTTAGCTCTCACTTCCACACTTTTTTTTTTTTCACTCAGTCACACTCATGGCCACTAGCATATAAATATTTTCATTGTCGAGTACATAGTTTTGATGTCATGTCAGATGTATAACTGCACATCTATTTCTTCATGACTCTTTCTTTCCTGTTATTAAAGGTGCAATATATAACTGTTTCACGCTGTCTGTAATAATTCTAGCATTCTTTAATCCCATGAATACAAGATGTTTTCCTGAGCTAAACATAACTATCATGTACTGAGAATATATATTATAAAGATCGTTACCCTACTGAAGGAGTTAATGAGCTTTCCTATAATTCCCACAGTCACGGAGGTCATTCTTTATCTGCAAAACCTTTGAATGATTTTTTTTTTTTTTTTTTTTTTTTTTTGCTAATGCTTGTTCTCTATTCCCATGGACTTCTTTATTCAACTCAGAACTGACTTCCAACCGCAGGAGTTAGATCAAGCTTTCATTAACTCTTTCACTGATACCGATCCTTCCTAAGTTAAATAAAATCTTCTGATGATGAACGGATGAAAATGACAAATATGCCAGAGAACTGAATGGGTTAAAATCTTCATGTGCCCAGAGTAAAGCGAACATGGACGTCGGACAAAATGATTAACAACGGCTATTACTCTTATATCACTGACAGCCTTGTTTCACTATTTCACCACAATGACGTCTTTTCCACTACAGTATACTTGTACTCTTGGTGCCTTCAGACGATTTAACTTATCAATGACATCAGGTACTGATGGGCTAATGAATTCTCCCTCATACAAGTATATTGAATGTAATCGTCCTCATATAATTGGCCATGAATAAAATGCATTACGTTCTCAGACTATGGACAAAATTAAAAGGTTTATGTTATTAGTCCAGTCACTATATCCACTACCAAACTGACAGTGAAATGATATAGCTACAGAAGAGCTCAGAATACTCAAAGCTGACTGAAAAAATACCTAACAATTCTTAATCGACAAAACAATAGCCTTAGCCCCACCTGGAGACCCATTCCCTGGTGTTTTTGCATTTGTGTGTTATGTCAGGCTAGAATAAGACGATTTTTCTTTGGTGACAAATTCAATCAGTAGAGGCGTAATAACATTGTCCTGGGCAACCATTCTTTGCTGTTCACGCATGAGAGGACTTAAATTAAGATAAAACTAGATGATTTCGTTGAGAGCAATCCCATCATTCAAAGGGGTAACAACGGGCTACGCAGGAATTCTTCTATGTTTGGTTTGTCATAAGAAATTTAGGGTGGCATTTCCGTCAGCGTAAGAGACACAATAGGATCTGTTTCTTGCCAGTTTATTTTTGCTTTCACATTAACATTAATTTGGTATGCTATTTATGCAAGAAAAGAAGCGAAAATGTTCAAGCAGATACTAAGATATAAATATGCAAAATAGATCGTGAAGGAAGAGATGTTATAAGCCTCCTAAGTGAACCAGAATATGATCCTTAGTCTTGGTAAGAATTTTGTTTGGTCCCATTGAAGACATAATTTACGAGCTTAAATACACACAAGAAACCACGTGCCGGATTTTCCCCTCTCTCGAGCAACTTTTTGAGCGGTTTAGCTGGTATGTTTTTTCCAAGGCACAGCCCATGGAATTAACCGAAATTAGCGATTGTAGGTTCAGTTTTAATATGTCTGTTTTACGAGACTGACGCAGTCAATATATGGCCCTCCTTTGGCCTGCCACGCTCTGGACATCACCCCCACGCGCCAGAAACTCGACGACGGTGTATATATATTTTTTTATATCACAAGAACGAAGAAGATGCTTCAGCTCATGACGATTTGAGGAACATAATTGTGCACCTGCCGGATTCTTTCTGATGCATCACCTAGCCAACCTTGAAGATGAAGCAGATCCAGGAGCCGGATTCCTGAAAATGAAATTGGTGAGGGTTTGACTTTGGGTAGGAGAAATGTCGGAGCCGTAGGACACGAGCTCTCCGCCTCATTGCTCTTGATTGTATGTTATTAAGTATTTTTTTCAACCACAGCTTATTTGATAAAACTAGTACACATTAATAATTCGGTTCATGATTCCCCTAACTTTTCACTAAATTTTGAGTTTAGTGGACGTTATTTAGCATCTCACAAAAACACTCACATGGGAAAAACGAACGAAATGATAAGCCTTTAACCGAAAAGGGTTACAAAGGTTGTACTATCTCCATTCCTCTTCACTTTATAGCTTATAGTATCGGTGTATTTTGTATGAATAACGCAAATGACTATTGTGAAGTAAGCAAAGAAAAAAAAACGGCACGAGAGAGGTCCTGGTAAGTCTGCAAACCTGACAGAAATGCAACCCAACGAGGGAGTGTGTGGACATTGTGATCCATGCCAATATCTTTCCCGTGTACACTGTCAGTCATATACTTACTAGACTAATAATAAACTTATACTCGAGAGCTGGTCAGATTTGTCCGTAAGGGTGTTCTATCAACGTGGCCTTCCCCTGCACATGCATAGGGAAATAGTTAACATGATATAACTGTCTATCTATCTGTCGCCAGACGCCTTAATCCCGTAAGGGGTGACCACAAACAAATCGCCTCCATGTCACACTGTCCCTCGCTATTTCACTGTCCTGCTCCCGGCTCACCCCCCCCCCCTCCCTCTCTCTCTCTCATATACCTCTCCACTCCATCCCTCCATCTCATTCTTGGCCTCCCCCACCCTCACCCCCCCTCCGCCTCTCTCATATACATTCTCCTTGTCAGTCTCTCACTCTCCATCCTCTCCACATGGCCAAACCACTTCAGTGTGTTTCTCCTAACGCTTCCTATCACATCTACACCACAACGCTCCTTCACATCCTCATTTATGTCTGTCTCTCCATGTGACTCCACATGCTCCTCTCAAATAACTCATTTCCACTGCTTTCGCTCTTGACTTCCGTCTCTCCAGCAAGGTCCAAGCTTAACTTCCATACGTTAGAGTTGGTATCACAGTACTGTCATGTAGAACCTTTTTCACTTCCGCGCTCACTGTTTCTTATCACAGCTTTCAAGGAACCAGCTACCATTCTTCCTTGTTGTACCCTTTCATGCACTTCACATTCTCAGATTCCAACCTTACTCATCACACTACCCAAGTACTTAAACACGCTCACATTTTCCATTTCCTCCTCATCCAGCTTCACTATACATTCACTGACTTTACTTCTCTCGAAGACCATAACTTTACTCTTCCCTACATTAACCTTTAGATTCCGTTTCTTATACACTCTCCCAGACTCATCCACCAAGCCTTGCAACTCCCCTTCGTCTTCACTTAACAACACAGTATCATCTGCAAAGAACAGTACAGGGAATTTCCAAACCATCCGTGACGGTACCTTGTATATCTACAAACCTTCCCCTATCCGCCGCTACCCGGGGATGCACCCTGTAGCAGTGGTCATAAATCAACACAAAAGGTCATACGCACCAAAATATGGTCATCATGGTTATGAACACCACCACATGGCTATACAGCACCACTTGGCCTTGATCAGATGCATTGTCATTTGGTAGTAAACCACATAACCACCACCACGTGGGAAACAACACCACATGGTCATAGTTATGATCACAATCTCTTGTTCATTAACAACACCATATGCCAAATCATCTCCAAATTGTTCTAAATCTCACAGAACTGTAACGGACAATGTCACAAACACCAACACATGATTATGTTAATAAATACCTCCACATGACTTTATACACAACACATGGCCATAAACATCACCACATAGTCATAAACCCCACCTGATAGAAACACCACCAAAATTTCATAAACACCATCACATGGCCATAATCATTACGAGATGGTCATAAACACCGCCACATGGTCATGAACACCTCCTCATGGTAATTAACACTGCCACATGATCATTACCATCACCACATAGTAAGAAACACCACCACACGGTCATAATTATTTACACAACATGATCATAGCCATAAGCACAACGCGATGATCGTGATGAATCACACTTGGTCATAAACATTTCCACATTATCATGAAATAACTCCACCAAGTCATAAACATCAAATACAACACATGCTCGTTGATTATGATGAACACCATAATATGGTCGTGAAGTAGCACAGCACCTGACAGTCATAAACATCAAACATACACTTGTATATTGGTAATCTCTCTCTCTCTCTCTCTCTCTCTCTCTCTCTCTCTTTACAAAGTTCCTTCTTGTAAAAAGGCACTAACCAATTTGCATTTCTTCGATTAATAAATTTACCAATGATTATTATTGTTTGGTCAGGTAATTATGCATCAATCAGTCGAAGAAACAAGGGAGTGCGGGAGACAGAAAGATGTCACCTGTGGACGTGGCGAACGATTCGAACTTAAGTTTGTCAGATTTTCATTCATTTGCGATAAAGTGGCATGTCAAATTTATGTGTAGACTAGGAAAGAAAGCCAACTTTTTGATGCACCAACTTTAACTGGGGCGCAGTGCATCTTACAATATAAGAATCCTTCGTATCTTTAACTTTCTCTCAAAACAGAGAGATATGAGAAAAAATCATGGAGGTGACCAGGTGACAGCCAGACAAGGAACGAAAACAAATTATTACACGGGTACAAAGAATGTTGTGTTTAGAAGGCTGGAGCTAAGACAGAATATTAATACTGATTCTCTCTCTCTCTCTCTCTCTCTCTCACACACACACACACACACACACACACACACACACACACACACACACACACACACACACACACACACACACACACACACACACACGCACGCGCACGCACACGCACACGCACACGCGCGCACACACACACACACACACACACACACACACACACACTCACTTGCTAAGGTCACTATTTTTCCGCTGTGTCCTAACACCCCCCTTGGAAACTGTTCACGCCTCACTAGGGGGCGCGCCCCCCAGATTGAGAACCACTGGGGGAGACAGTCCCTTCTCTGACGCCCAGCAGTCATTCTGTGTTCACACGTTTTTATATTTCATCGCCTCGGCACCATTGCCCTATTACCAACATATCCTATGGCTGTTCCATTCATTTTTTTCTTTATGACATCGGTGGGATCTTTGGACGATCAGTAAAGATTGTTATAACTAAATAAGAGTTCAAAACTATTCCTTACCCCAACCGGAAATCGATCTTGCAACCTTTTGGGTCAGCAGGCCACCGCTCCATCCATTCCACGTCGTCATATTTTCTTGACCCATTACACAAAATCTACTATTCACGTTTTCATTACAAAACGGTTTTATCTGTAAATATAAGGCCCTCATAATTTTCATCTTGGTATTCCCATGACTGATTGTCTGTAGAAACGAAGCTTTTTTCCTGAAATGGAGTATGTCGTATCTCCCTGTGATGATATTGGTTGCCAACACATTCTTCTATGCCAGTGACAATGAGCGGATATCCTAGTTGGCACTGGAGAACTTTACCACTTTTTTCCCAAACGACTGAGCTATGCATATTAAACTTTGATTTTATAATTTTATTGACACAGTTCTAGTCAGTGACATAGAGGGGGATCATCCAGTGTAATCAAAGAAATAAATCGCTGAGGAGGAGATGGTGCAAAATCTTAGATAATATAAGCCTAAGTACAGATGAGCAACCAGGAGGGTCTTCCAGTTCAGTTAGCTCTTCAACACCATTATGTCTTTTTTATTACACTCTTGCTGTCTTCAGTTAATCTTATTCAACTCAGGAGATATTTTCCGCGATACGGAGGATACACACAACCTGCAAGGAGCTCCGCATTACCTAGGGCTCTCCTGTACTAAAAAGAAAAAGAAAAAAATCGTCTGGAAAAAACAATTACATATAAATTATGTTCTTGGATTGAAGAAGTCAACCTAAGGCGATATACATATTATTTATGTTCACAAGTTAATATTCCACCAGTCTGCAGATTAGGCTCCCCAGATGCCGTGTATTCAAAGCTTAGTTAGTGCCGACTGTAACCATCTGTCAACGTCTACTTGACTGTGAAATTCCCTCCCAGAGATAGCCAGAGTAAAACACTAAGGTACCCTTAACAATGGAGAGTTAATGCCATAAATTACTGCAAAAATTGCTTGTCCAGAAGACATATCAGCCTTACTGCCAGTACCATTCTCTCTCTCTCTCTCTCTCTCTCTCTCTCTCTCTCTCTCTGACAAACTTTACCGGCTTCACAGCAAACAAACCTTGGGCTTTGCAGCTGTTGAAACTAGTTAGTTTTGACAACAAGTTTTAAATGAATTTATAATCTTAATGACCTTGTAGCACTCCTCAAAATGTGGGTACCTCCCGGATGCGTGAATACATTATACCGATGATAGTAGAGGTACAGACGTCACTGAGTGGTACTGATTGTTTTCCAGGTTATGCCCTGAAATGTGTAAAAAGATAATTACAGTAGACTAACATCGACTTATACCCGGTATACACTTTTCACTCTTACCCAAACAAATGTTTACCCATACAAGTTTGGGAGATCCCAGTGAAGGGTAAAATTAACCAGAGTTTAGACAGTACGAAAGGTAAATCATGAAGTTAACAACGGAGCTTTAGGGACTAAGCAGTCATGCACAGTTATATACTGTACTTGCGCAAGAAAATATGTTACGTTTGTATCATTATATACTCTCTCTCTCTCTCTCTCTCTCTCTCTCTCATCTATCGATATCTATATCTATCTATCTATCTATCTATCTATCTTCCTATTTATATATAATCACCCCGGGAGGAAGGTACGTGACTTTAGGAAATGATATACGAGGGAATTTTAAGTAAAAAAAGCATGATCAAAATAGATCCAAATCTAAACTGTTACGGATCTACCGTTACTGACGACCTTATAGGAGAATTATGGGGAACCATTTCTTCCAACAGGTTATCAGTAACAGGACGGTACCTCTGTAATGGTAGTAGATTCAACCTGTGATGATATAGCTTTTTTTTTTTTTTTTTTACTTAGAACTGCCAAACGTATCATTTTCCTGGTATACCCTTTCCTGCCGAAACACCATGCGTGTATAATACCTGATGATAACACGGGTCTGTATATATGAACTACATTTTAAGCTAAAAATTAAATTAGTTCATTCTCCATACCTCGTGTTCTGGTTGACACCCAGTCATAAGTTACATATTTTGCACAGTACACCTTATCATTCTTTGGTTGCTATTGCTGTTGTTATAGTCCCCAACTCATAAGGACGTAAATCAGGAGTACTGCAGTCTCACGTTACTCTTATCAAGCAGTCCAACCTCCTCCTTTCGGGTAATAGGGAAAGAGCTAAGGGACATTTGTGTAACCAGACAGAAAAGCTGTTCCGCCATATGGATGCCACCTCATGAAAGCATCTTCTCTGGCATCATTATCTTTTTGTATGTTACTGATGTAGACCATGAAAAAAAAAAAAATACTATAAACCTAGAAAATGTGAAGGCCTTAAGTGTTAAATACGTTGCTAAGAAAGGGGTGTTACGAAGTCTCTTAGGGCAACGAGAAGACAGCAGTTCGTGTGATAGAGGAACAAGATCCACACACAGCCTTAAGAGTAACATACACACGGAGCCTGACTGGGGAGGGCTGGTGATGGCATGCACGGCTGCACAGTGTTGCGTGCAGACATCATGCCCTCCACCCGCACCTCCCTCATCTTGGTAATGGTACGTATGAGTTTTCCCCTCCTCCCCCTTTTTTTCCCCTTGGTACTTTCATTGTCATCTTTGCTGATGCATGCTCTGGTTTTTGCTTTGTAATTTCCTCTCCGTTACTGATATATTTTTCCTGTCTTTGTTTTCTTTTTCCCCTTATACTTTTTTGCCATATACAGTGCCTCAAACACTATTGCAAACTTAGAATCGGAAAGAAATGGAAATAGGCAAATAAGTGAGATCTAATGATAATGTAGGATGTTAGTGGCTCAATGTACCACAAATCCCGCCTTGCTGAATGATCTGCGATTGTGATTACAATTGGTTAGATTTTATTTGACAAAAGTAGGCCACTTCCACAACTTAAATACTACTACTAGTACTACTACTACTACTAATAATAATAATGATAATAATAATAATTATTATTATTATTATTATCATTATTCGTCTGCTAATGTTTACGAGTATTCTTACCACACGTGAAAGAACTCAAATGATTGTCACTTCTCGATGGAAAAAATTGTCTTTTCTCGGTCTAAGACTAGTGATGTTACATTAGTTGCATCTTTTTTTTTTTCTTTTTTTTTAATGTGTCCGACTCTGGCCAAAGGCTTCAGGGGCTATCCCAAGGCCCAGTAGTCCTCCTACAAACCTCCACGTGTCATCATTTCGGCGCAAACACTCACTGTCCATATTAGATACATGCTAGGGCTGTCTCATACAGGTCTGACGTACTGGTATCTACAGAAAGAAATCCATCCGTCCATCATCCAATCTTATGTTGCCCCATGAGGAGCTAACGTGGCCGAATCTTGATACGATTGACTAAAAGAAATATAAGACAAAATAAAATCGGTAAAATAGGTTAACTACAACAGTACGGCGAAGAGTTTTCGTAATTTACGCTTTCTTCCTATCAGGGAACTTTGTTTATCCCTCCATTACGATGAAGCCCTTTTCGTAAACTGCAAACAGACAATTAATTTAAGGAAGTTCTTAATCTTTGGTGCTGAAGGAACTTATGAAGATGATGAAGGCCACATCTAACCCTCCAGTTCGAAAAAGCTCGCCTAAGCTGAAGAAAATTGTTTGGAAATGGCGAGAACAAATATAGTAGCAGTAGTAGTAGTAGTAGTAGTAGTAGTTGTAGTAGTAGTAGTAGTAGTAGTAGTAGTAGTAGTAGTAGTAACAATAATAATAATAATAATAATAACTATTAATAACAACATTATTAATGAATATTCTTCTTCTTGTTCTTCTTCTTCGTCTTCATTATTATTATTATTATTATTATCAATGTAGTGCTGCTCTCGGGTGTCTGCCTTTTCCTCTCCTCTGTCCATCTTTCCTTCCATCCTCTTCTGTCTTTCTTTCCTTCATTCTTTCCTCTTCCTTCTGCCTGTGGGTGACTACACTGAGTGACAAGCCAAATGGCTTCCTGTACACCAGGAAACCATTTACTATGCTGGGTGGTAACCATATAACCATATTTTGGCGCCTAGTGGTTTAGTGGGTAATTACTGCGCTCCAATTGGACTGAGCCAGTGAAGGTTTATGTCCAAGGGATGGTTGGGGTTTATTGCTCACGTAATGCCACTCAGGGATGACTGAGGCTGGTCACCCTCATCTTAAATGTAATGACTAACTTGCCTAGCCCCGGACTCTTACGCTTCTCATGGGGCAACGTAGGATTGGATGATGGATGGATGGATTATCATTATTAATATAATACGTCACTGGACAAAAGCAATTAAACTTTGAAGACCCCCTGGTGGCTAGGGAGTTATTGAAGGCTTTATCTCTTCCCTCCAATTCAGAAAATCGCTCATACATCTTAGCAGAACTGTCACGGAAAAAAATATATATTGTAAGGAAAACGCCATCAGACTGACCAAGTTAACATAAACGCCAGCGCTCCCTTTTTATAACATATGAGATCTTCTTGGAGGTTTAAAGTTATGAGCGATCTGCTGCCAGTGTTTTGTGATTACGGAAATAAGTTGAATGCGCCTCTCTCTCTACCTGCTCTCTCCATCTTTAGAGGAGAGAGAGAGAGATCAGTTCATCCAGTTTTTGCGCTAGGCCTCCGTGATTGGCGTGGTTTGAGCAGATTAGAATTACGGTTCGCCGAAGTTATGATTAGGTCAGACATCCATCCTACCATTCTTTTCTAAAAATAATGATTTGCTAATAATCTGAAAAGCAAAGCACACACACACACACATACAAACACACACACACACATTCTCTCTCTCTCTCTCTCTCTCTCTCTCTCTCTCTCTCTCTCATACACAACGATGACCATGACTTATGAATTTTATTTCTGATATATTTTAACCTGTAGTTAATTACACATTGTAAAGGTCGTTTCTGACCTGTTTACTGTAAAAGCAAGTACTGTAAATAAAAAGCTAGTTAGTATTTGAGTGGTATTATCCTGACCAGTTATCACGATAATTTCACAGGTTTTGCTGTGTATGATATACAAATACAGTCTCTTTATATAGTGCGTTTGGTTAAATTCTGTGAAAACTATCAGTGGTCATTACCTGTGTGGCTGTAAGACCGATGAAGGCGAGTCAGGGGAGATGGAGGGGAAAACGAAGCTCAGGGACACAGGTGAGGCAAGGAGATGGAATTAAATCTTTGCCTGACTGCATGGTACTCGCGTACATGTACCAAACAAACACGGCAAGTATACTCATGATACAACTAGTGCCCCAGGAAAGGTTATTCCTTCAGCACGAGTACTTTTTATATATTCGCATTTTATTCTTGCTACCACCAGACGAAAATATTCGGCTTAGGAAGTCGAAAAGAAGAATCTTATACAGATTTCTAAAGCTTTTGTTAAATGTATCCCTGAGGCTGAGGGAGAAGGAATGCAACTCATATTCCCTATGTGTCGGAGTGATCAAAATGTTGGGGAATGTGTAAACCAGATTTTCCCATGCCCTGAAGACAATTACCCTGCAACCACTCAGGCCTTGGATCGGGTTTGCATGCTTGCCCAAGGCCCTGCAAAACCAGGCAAGTTCGTGTGGTTATGAGGAATGTTACGGAAGTGTATGGATAATGAAAAACTGCAGAGGCATAATGGAGAACGGTATGGTGTGATTACGTTGTGTGGCAGATTTAAGAGAGTGTGGCGAATTGATGGATAAATGTTACGTGTATGCCGTCAGGTATGAACGCTCGTGGACCGAATAAAAAGTGATTTTTGTTTAATTCAGGATGAGTGGAGAAGAGAAGTGAGTGACTGTTAATGTACTACCTGAAGGTGAATGTAGGACAAATTTTTTCAGATGGTCATAGTGGCTGTGATTGTTGCACATACACCTTGTGATAAGAAAAGTGTGAAGCAAAAGAATACGATATGAGATCAGACAGAGAAAGATGAAGCAATCCCAAGGGACTATTGTGTGTTTTAAATTGAAGATCTGAATGGAAGCGGGATATTAATTCTGGTGGGTGATGCTATGAGCCGTTTCTGAATGCCAAACGAAAAAATAAATACTGGTATACACAGTATACAGTCAATCAAAAGATATAAAATGTTTCACAGAGGAGGGACCCCATGATATCCTCATCAAAGAAGTAGTGATGTTCCGAGGCTATTATTTATTTATTTAAATGTGCATATGATAATGGTACTGATTAGGAAATGACAAGAAAACAATATATGTTGTATCTTTATGAAACCAGTCTTAATAACGTGGGATACATTTATCTCAGATTTTGCAATACAGTTTGGTTGTGCCTTCAAACTGATTTTACGCGAAGTGTTCCCCGCTAGATATTTTTTATTTATTCTGTGTGTGTGTGTGTGTGTGTGTGTGTGTGTGTGTGTGTGTGTGTGTGTGTGTGTGTGTGTGTGTGTGTGTGTGTGTGTGTGTGTGTACTCAGTATTTAGAAAATTGAGAGAATGTGAAGACATTAATGATTACCCGAGTGTAGAGATAATGGTGCACGGGAATGTTGACGAAAATTGGAATGAAATAGATCAGTGAGGAAGTTTGTTTAACCGTACAGTTGCGGCATGCAAGGTGAAACTGGCACAAACGTGGAAGGAAAATGGGCGAGAGGAGCACGAAAGGAGAGAAAAAAAATCTATGTCTATTAACCTATGCTGTTTCCCTTTTAACGGGGGGCAGCCAATACAGGACGACACTCTCACCAAAATACTCATACACACACACACATTTACTATATATTAGCCTGCAAGGGAAGAAGGGACCGCTCCTCACTGCACCACACCGTACGAGGGTCAACTGTGCAATGCAATCCAAAGACATCCTCAGCGGGGTCCGACAGCAGAGCTAGTGTACCCCTGCCGTATCATAATGGACCCATCCCCTTCCCCGCACCTGACCCGATCAGAAATTAAGGGGGGATAGAATACTTCCCCAGTATTCCCTGCTTGTCGTAAGAGGCGACTAAAAGGGACACTTTTATCTACATTCTTTTTGCTCTCTTTCTTTCCCTTGTACTTTGTCTGTCCAAACCCTGTGCATTTTACTTTCATTTAGTTAATTTCCTCTCTCCACTGTCTGGTTCCTGCGAGTCACTGGCATTGGCTCCAGGGTAAAATATTTTACTGCCTAAGAAATCTTGATGAACTCTGGTGACGAAGCAATGGCCCTCAGTTCCGTGCAGCCCTTAAGTGGGCAGGGGGTGCTAAGAATCCCACGGTGTAAAAATAAGTTTATACATCCAAAAAGAACCTTAAGAATTGGAAACTGGAATGTTCGAACTCTCAATCAGGCTGGTAAAATGGAAGAACTTATTTCAGTGTTCAAGGAATACAAGATGGATATTTGTGCTCTTACAGAAACGAGGTTGCTTGGAGTTGATAAAATGAATTTGGAAGATGGTATTACTATGTTGGTTTCTGGTAGGAGTGATGGAAATCATTACCAAGGGGTAGGCTTACTGCTGAGTAGAGATGCTTGCAAGGCACTATGTGAGTTTGAACCAATTAATGAGCGCTTGCTTTATGCTCGCTTAAAATCTGACCATGGTAATATCAGTACGGTTGTAGGGTACGCTCCGACAAATGAGGCTGCTGATGAAATGAAGGATGACTTTTATGAGAAGCTGCGGGATGTAGTGAATAGAGTGGCAAGACATGATGTGTTAGTTTGCATTGGTGATTTTAATGCGATTGTTGGCAGTAGTAGGGATGGCTTTGAAGATTGTATGGGTAAGGAGGGTGTTGGAATAAGAAACGAAAATGGGGTGCGACTTGCAAGCTTTTGTTTGGCAAATGACCTTATAATTGGTGGAACTATCTTTGAGCATAGAAAAATACATAAGACTACTTGGATTTCACCATGTGGTAAATATTGTAACCAGATTGACCACATTGCAATTAGCAGAAGGCATAGGAGTTATTTGCAAGATGTTTGCGTAAGGAGGGGGGGCAGATATAGGTAGTGATCATCAACTTGTTGTGTCAAAGATTAAAATAAAACTTAAGAGAAACGTTAATGGTAATTGTACAGGAGGTAATAATTATGATTTTGATGAGCTGAGAAGTGATGAGAGCACGAGGGAAAAGTTTCGGTGCGAATGTAGAAACAAGTTTCTAGTCCTGCAGACTTTGATGGAATCTGAAGACAATGATATTAATCAAATGTGGAGAGAGGTAAAAGAGGTTTTGCATGAGAGTGCTAAGGTTACTATTAAGAAAAAGGGAAAAGCGAGAAGGAAAAAGTGGATGTCAGATGAAACATGGAATGTAATTCAGAAAAGGAAAGAGGCTAAGTTAAGAAGTGAAGAACATGTTTATGACCAGGTAGTTGAAGTACTTAGAGCAAAGTATTGGAGTTTACATTCTGAAGTAAAAAGACTCGTTAGACGTGATAAGAGGAGACTATATGATGAAAAGGCGACAGAGACAGAAATTAAATTAAGTAAAAATGACGGTCAGAGCACAAGAGCAGCGTATCAGGCCATAAAGGAGTTAACTGGGACTGAAAAGAGAAGGAAGGAAATACCTGTACGAGATAGAAATGGTAATTTGATGACTAAAGATTTGGATATAAAAGGAAGATGGAAAGAGCACTTTGAATCTGTTCTAAATAGACCAATCCCAGCTGAAGAGGACATTTTGCCAGCCGAGAGAGATTTGCAGATAGAAACAGGGGATATAACTTTGGAAGAGGTAGCAAAATCTATAAAGGAGTTAAAGAATTTTAAGGCTCCAGGTGAGGATGGAATATTCCCTGAAATGCTTAAGGTGGAAAATGACGAGTTGATGAATGCACTTTTGAAACCTTTTAATGTGGCTTGGGATAATGGTGGAATTCCAGAAGAGTGGAAAAATGGAGTGATTATAAAAATACCAAAAAAGGGAGATTTAAGTGTGTGTGGCAATTGGAGGGGGATAACTTTGACACCTGTAGTTGCAAAAGTCTTTTCCAAAATCTTGTTGAACAGAATAGAGCCATTAACTGATAAAATTTAAAGAGAAGAACAAGCGGGATTTAGAAAGGGTCGAGGTTGTAATGATCAGATTTTTATTGTAAGGCATCTAATGCAACAAGCTAATGAGATGAAAATGCCACTTAACATGTGTTTTGTGGATTTTGAAAAGGCGTTTGATAGTGTTTCACGTGGAGCTATGTTGAAAATTATGAGATTCTATGGTATACCAGAAAAGTTTGTAAATATTATTAGAAGCCTGCATGAAGGTACTTTTTGTAAGGTAATGGTGGGTGGTTCTTTGAGTGATCCATTTCAAGTTAGGTCAGGAGTGATTCAAGGAGGAGTTCTTTCGCCATTGTTGTTTGTTTTGGTTATGGATTATGTTATGAATAAGGTTGTAAGGAGAACAGGTGAAGGAATTAACTGGAAAGAAAATAAGAAGCTGATGGATTTGGACTATGCTGATGATATTGTACTGATTTGAGGAAGTATTTACGAGATGCAGAGGGTGCTCGATTGTCTGGTGGAGAAAGAAGAAAAAGTGGGATTGGTAATAAATTGTGGAAAGACTGATATTATTAATATGAACGTGGAGAACCAAATCGATTGTGTAATTGGGAATAATGTGGTGAAGAATGTAGAAAACTTTAAATATCTGGGAACGATTGTATCATCTAATGGATCATTAAACAATGAAATTGAGGAGAGGATTAGACAGGCTTGGCGAGCTGTTGGAATGTTGAAATCTGTTTGGAATAATAATATGCTTTCGGTACATACTAAAGTGAAAATTTACAAGTCCATGGTTATACCCATTTTAATATACGGGCATGAGTCATGGTACAGTACAATTGCAACAGATCAGAAAGTATTAGGATTTGAGAATAAAATACTGAGAAGGATTCTTGGGGTAAAGTGGCAAGACAGAGTTACAAATGAAAGAGTAAGGGATATTACAAGAGTGGAACCAGTTAATGAATATGTGAGACTGTCTCGCTGGAAGTGGCTGGGGCACATATACAGAAAAGAAGGTTGTTTAATACAGGATGTGCCAGAGTGGATTGCTAGAGGAAGAAGAGGTAGAGGTAGGCCGAGGGAAACCTGGTTGAGGACAATGAAAAAAGAAGCAGGAGAGGAGTGTTCGTGGGACCTGAAGGAGATGGCAAGAGACAAATATTGGTGGAGAGAGTTCATTGAGACCCTATGCATCCCGTGGGGTGCCACAGGAAATGATTGATTGATTGATTGATTGATTGATTGATTGATATATATATATATATATATATATATATATATATATATATATATATATATATACATACAGAGAGAGAGAGAGAGAGAGAGAGAGAGAGAGAGAGAGAGAGAGAGAGAGAGAGAGAGAGAGAGAACAAATGGATTCGGAAGGAGTGTTAACTGTATTAATGGACTGTTTGGTTAGAAATTATATAGCTACGTGTGGTGTGGTGCTGAAAGGGTTTCGACTAGTTAGAGAGGAACATCGTGGTACAATGTAGAGGTTTCAATAGCAGTGAAAGAAAAGAGGAAGTAGCTGTTAGGGGTGATGCAGAGAAGGAGTTGTGATGAACGCGCTGGGTAATTTATTTAGACTAAGAAATATACTGTATGTTGAAAAAAAAAAAAAGGAAAAAAAAAGTAAATCTTAAAGCCAAAAGAAAAAAAAATGTAAACATTCCTGATAACACCAAACACTTGAGAAGAAAAGTTTGTGAATAAATGTGGAAAAATATAAGAGACAGAAATGAAAGAATGCTTATAAATAAAGGTTAACATAGGAGCGGATGGAGAGAGAAATTTTCAAAATTCCTATTAGGAGTAATGTATGCAGAGCAGTGGTAAATGCTACTGGATTTCACGATGAAGAACATGGGAATGTGGTGTTTCAGACTACACGGAGGTAAGATTGCTGAGAAGATCTTGAAGAATGGAACACCCGCAGGCGTTTTGACGGTATGTGCAATTAATATCAATCTTAATGAAGTGGGTGGAATTAACTGTTGATGAGAAAGACACCAGAGAAATTGGATAAGCGAACGGAAGAAGGCTGTCGCTGTAACTCTATTGTAGCAAAGTAATCAGAGTGAATGCAAACATTACCATGATATTTATCTGCTGAGTGTCATAGGAATCACATATGGAAAAATGATGATAAAGAAGGGATTGCATCAGTCACTATGTCTGCTGAGTGACGAACAGGGTGGCTCTGGACTGGGTGGATATCTGTGTACTAAATTTGTGAACTAAGGTATGTAGTAGAGAAAGGATGTGAGAAGGACTGTAAGACGTCTAAGACTCTGGAGAAGGCGGATGTCAAGGTAAACAGGGAGGGATTATGGAATCTTTTACGTATATAATTATTGGGAATGGAAATACGCGGATGATGAATGTTGTTAAAATTTGTGTGGTGGTAGTATAGCTTGTGCAAGGGTTGATGAACATTTGAATGAGTGGTATATTATCAGTGATGAATTGTAAAAGAGTTTGTGATGTCCCAGTGGTTGCTTAATATTCATACGGATGATGTAAGAGAAGTCAAAGCAAGAGTAATGGAAAAGGGATGCGTGTTATTGATGAACTGGGGAGGGTATGGCATGTCAGCCCTTGCAGAGCTGTTTGGAGCTGTAAGGGTGTCTGAAAGGGCGAGGTCTTAAACTGAGTGTAGGTGGTTCCCGAGAGTGGAGGCGATTCACAATGTGATGTGTTGGAGAATGGGTTTCCGATTTTGTGGAAAAACTTAAGCACATAAGCAGAAAAGAGAGGTAAAGATATAAACAGAGTAGAAAATACGGTACTACAAGAAAGGCAGCTCTCGTGTATTATGAAAGCCTTGTTATGATAAAGAGAACCGAGTACGAATGCTTCAGTTGTATTGCAGTAAAGAGTGGCATTACTCGAATTAAAGCATAAGTCTGTCTTGTTAATCGCGAGAACATTGGAATTACGAACAGTAGGGAATATCTGTCAGTTGTGTAGACAGGAGAGTCTATAAGACATCGAGATTAGTGAACAGTGTGGAGTACCGAAGTCTAATGATCACTGGGTAGAGGAGAATATGCTTAGACAGTATGGTTGTTTGGAAAGAATGGACACGGACGTTGGAGCGAAGCGGTTTCTGTGAGTGGTTTGTAGACGGGAGAATGAGTACGAGAGGAAGTAGAATATGACTGGATATATCTTTTACAGCAGATGCGATAAATTGAGGTATAGGTGTCGAAAGAACGAGGGAAGTGAGAAAAGATGGAAATAGATGGGAGAAGTACGAGTGGAGATGTACCTGCAAGAATGTCTTTTTGACTTTGTAGTTGACCGAATTACTTTAGCCAATAGTTAATTTTAACACTCATTTAAACAGAAAACAAAGTATACACAGATGGCTATTGCCTGTGATATGGAGTGAATATATCGAAGGCTCCAATAATAAATGTGTGCACTCTGGCCACTCCGTCGACAGTTTACTCTACTGTGTTTCCTGCGTTATCATTACTCGATCCCACCCATCCCAATGTGTAGTGGGAGTGAAGGTTAAGGTGATGATAATGAAAACAACGTTACTAACTGATCTATTTCATGCAGAACACACCACAAGGACTGAAGGATTAAATTAACAGAATGCCAGACAGGCAACTGACAACCATGTTTACCCATGTGCCATTGAGATGGAGGAAATAGTGCAGGTTAGATATTCCTCCCAATTTTGCTCACACACTTGACGATACTGTTATCAGCTGCCAGAAGCTTCACTAGGGTTGTAATATAGATTCGTGTGTGTGTGTGTGTGTGTGTGTGTGTGTGTGTGTGTGTGTGTGTGTGTGTGTGTGTGTGTGTATACTGTATATATATATATATATATATATATATATATATATATATATATATATATATATATATATATATATATATATATATATATATAAAATGTGTGTGTGTGTGTGTGTGTGTGTGTGTGTGTGTGTGTGTGGTTTACGTCAGTGCGTTAGACTCTTGCATGACCATTCTCCACACTTCCTTAAAGAATGCAGACCCATGAGACTAACATGGGACGCAGAAAAGTTTACTTGTTATACACCTGCAGGTCCTAGATTGAACACAAATTCAGAGAAAGACCATTTTGCCAATTCTTTTTGCTGCCTCCATAAAGGGATAGTGGCTCATAATCTCACCAGGGGCTCTGTTGATGTGACCGGAATGAGTAGCGCAAAATTACCAAGGTTTTCTCTTCCCCTAATTATCATGCAAGTTTGATCATGGAAATGCTGGCTGGATATGATAGCCGTTAATTTACGATTTTTTTTTCAATGCCATCGCAAAGGATTAAAGTTTATAGTCTCGTCAGATGCCATACAAGTATGCCTGTTATGAATGGGAGACCGCTTTCAGTAAAAGCATTTTCACCCAAAGACGGTTTGAGCCTAATAATTCTGGATGGGTGACGATAAAGATTTTGAACGGAATGAGAAATACGACTATACGAATATTTTATTTGCCTTTAATTACTTTGATTACTCCTGACAAGTTAAGTGAAAGGAGAAACTACACCTTGTGAATATATTCTTTCCTTAATAAATATACGAATACATTCTTCATATAATTATTCTGCCAGATTTGTTTTATATGTACTGACTGGGAGGAGATATTTTTTTTTTCTTCCTCAAATAAGTACACTAAATTAACTCATAAATCTTTCATGATGTGGTCAGACGATTTAATCCTGCTTATAAGAGAGTTAATGAAAGCTACATTTAAACCCTCTCTCTCTCTCTGAGTGACTTTATACGTGTGGAGAGAAAACAGCAAAATTTTGTTGATTTCACAGTGCTGAAAACTTTACCTACACCAGCTGATTGAAATGGGAAACGCCTCTCAGCAAATATTTTCTTCCTCCACAAAAGGTCAGAGTCTAATATTCTTGCCAGGTTAAGTACAGGCATGTTGACCGGAATCGAGGAAGCCTGCAGAACTAATCAAGACCGAGGAAATCGCCGTGTGTCATCCTCCAGGCAGGACGCAAGAGCTGTTCATGGTAGATATAATACTTGCTCTTCTTGCATGACCGGAATTTCGAACTGTATACTTACTTACTTTCACATGCTTAATACTTAAATGCACAGGGGAAGGCGTGCTCCTAATATCTTATGGACATTTGTGGAGAAAGCTATTATAGTTAAAGATGAATAACCAGTATTCCAAATTACAGAGTGCATGCAGCGTCGATAAAAAAAGGCCAGACCCGTTTGTTCTTGCTTATATGCTTTATAAAGAATTGTCATAAACTGTGGGCCTGCCAATTCCCCCTAGCAGTTTGTAATGTATGCATCAGGCCCTTAATTTCTTTTAATACGATGACCTTTAAATTTTCTATTGCCCTCTAGCTCCTGCGAGTGATTTTATTCAGTTCAAGAAGGATTTTTACGAGTGACGGGATTAACCAATTCAGTAGGTGGACTTAATCTTCCACTATCCAGACTATGTCAATGAGTTCTAAACGATTTTTTTCTGTCAGAAATTAGATAATCGTCTTCATTGTTCCCTTCATTATCAAACGGCTGTTCCACTTGAAGTAAAAGTAAATATGAAATAAGTAATCGTAGAGAAGAGGTTAACTAAGCATCTAATTTTACTAAATAGACCTAAGCTAGCTAACTCTTCTAAGAGTATAAGAAGAACTGCAGCTACTTTTTTAAATTTATATAATATACATTAGATACTTTACTCGTCTTTAAGTGGGGAACAAGATGACGACCATGACCACGATGACCGGGGCGGTTGTGGAAGTAATTGTGATGATGATGATGATGATGATGATGATAATGATTACTGTCTGTATTTTCCGAACATTAAATTATCTCAATGGATATAATTTACCACTCACACACCTCTAAAATTTACCTTTGACTGCATCACCTCGACAAAATATGGTTTGTTTTTTTGATTTCAACCTGATGATTAAACTCAAGTTATAGAGGATCTCTAGCAATGAAGGGGTTAATGAAGGCTATAATAACCCTATCATCAACAAAATCTCTACTAAGCAGATTAAAATTCCCTATTAGCAGCTGAAATTAGGCAAAAATTACGTCCTTGACTAGAAAAGGTTTTGGAATGCACAGCATCCAGTATGTGATTACTGATTTTGCACGTAACTTTATATGGTGGAAAGATAACAGCAAAATTTCCGAGTCCCTATTTACACGTACGAGATGCCGGATAATCATGGACTTCACTCAGGTTAAAAAAATAATAATAAAAAAATAAAAAGGGAAATAATAAAGAAAAATCGAAGGAGAAAAATATCTGACAGAAGTTGAAGCAAACAGAGTTGTTCAAGCTCGCCAGAACATTTTTTTTTCTTGACTCTTACTGCCTCAGTGCAATCATATTCAACCTTGGAAACACTTCTCGTATGTAAGCTGTTTAATAAGGCTATGTCTAGTCCCTCCAGTTAGAAAAATGTCTTCTAGGTTGGATTAAATTGTCTGTTGGCAGCAGGAAGCAGTATAAAATATGTCATCTTAGTGAAGGGGTCAACCTTCTTGGTATGAGGGGTCCTTCCTAATCCTGTTGTCATAATGTTAAAAGCCAGAGGAGAAAACTGTCTGATAAATGATAACATCATCATCAACAACAAGAACAACACTAAGAACTTCAACAACAACAATAACTTCAACAACTTCAACAGCTTCAACAACAAAAACAACTTCAAGAACGACAACAAGAACAACAACAACAACAACAATAATAATAATAATAATAATAGTAATAATAATAATGATGATAATGATAATGATAATAATAAATAAAACAATAATAATAATAATTATAATAATAATTATAATAATAATAATAACAATAATAATAATAATAAGAAGAACAATAATAATAATAATAATAATTATTATTATTAATAATACTAATACTAATTAATAATAATAACTAGTTACTTATTCTCCCTGTCTAGCCACAACAAGAAAGTTTCGCCATATGGCTGGTTAGTTTGTTGGTTAGTTATGGCTTTTTGCCCATCGCCTACTATGAGGGGCATTACGCCAAATGATATAACAATGACAGGGAAAAAAAAAAAAAAAGCCATGAGACAAGATGGCTGCTCTAGGGAGCCAGGCGGTTAGGAAGCGTGAAGTAAAAGGCTCGAAGATCGGCAAGATGTATTGTCTTCCCCCTGACAATCAGGCAAGATGGAACCCTCCTCACACAGGTCGTCCCCTCAGAGAAGATCGTAAAGGGTCTTACAGGACGGATCTCCTAACTGGTACGACAGGGTGTGAGCACCAAGAGTCAGGAGGTGTTGGTAGGCAGGCACGTCGAGCCGAACTTTAAACACCTTGAGTGAAGGTCAAGATGTGCCACCCTCCACAGCTGGAGGAGGGGAAGACTCAACGACAACCACTGTAGCCGAGGAGTCGGACGACGCATCCTTAGCCATTGAAGTGAAGTCGGAAGAAGAGTCATGCCCCCGTTCAGTCACTGGCAACTGGTGGTGGTCACCAGGAGGATCGACAGCCGTGTCCATGGTGTGGTCTGGAGCCGGGTCTGTAACTGAAGACAGGCATTTTCGGCGATTGAGTGGGGCATCAAACCTCAGCCGCTTCCGCGGTGTATTGTGGGATGCAACAGGGTGCAGCGGTCGGGCCTTTTGCTCTCGACAACGACATGAAGTAGGACGTACGTCACGGGCGAAACAATCGGGAAAGACGAGGATAGAAGCCCATTCTCAAAGATCATGGGGAGAAGAATGCACAGCACCTCTTTGTCACCCCTACAAAAAACCCTCACCATCACAACGCACATCTCGACGATGGTGCTAACCTGCTAACCTCTCCAGTACTTGGAGGGACCCTGGCTTGGTGTTTCTGGGCCTCGCGGCACTGTCTTGAATGGGTGGAACCCTTCACGGCAGCACTCCCCAAATCGACAACAACCCTGACTTCAGGACACTTAGGAGTCCCAGTGATAGCTAAATCCACTGCCTCGCCATCCCCGAGAGATCAATGGAAATGCCGTGGATCTGGTGCAACTATAGCTTGGCAGTGCACAAAGACATCAGGGCCAGTGTCCTGGCGCTTGATGAACCCGTACCCTGCCCTACAGTTGAACCAAACCATAGCTGAACCAAACCATAGCTGAACCAAACCACGGTTCCCTGGATTGGCGACGTAGGCATTGTCGATCTGCCGAATGTTCCCCTCGACAGGTCGTAGGCAACAGCGGGAGAGCACTGGGAAAGTTCTGAACTCCAAAAATGAACAGCTTTAACTCCTCCTCTCCTCTCCTCTCTCCTCCACCAAATGGTATATAAGGCATGCATAATATAAACAAGATCTGAAGCCCCTAAGATAACGCCTTTTGTAACATCAACAAGAGACCTGAAGAGAAAGGTGTCAAAGAACGCATGTGTAAACTGTTCGTCTGTTTCAGTACCTGGCGAACTATGTGCCAAGTTACAACCATGTTCCTTGCAGATCATAAGGGAGACCACAGCTATACAGGGTGTCCCGGGAGTTAAGTCAAAAACCTCGGGAAATGACAGATGAGAGTATTCTAAGCAAAAAATGTTATATGAACATGTGTCCAAATCTCAACCGTTACGGAGCTACAATTACTGATGAGCTTATGGGCGAAAATGGTCTCCTTCATAATTCGCCCATAAGGTCATCAGTAACTGTAGCTCCGTAACGGTTAGAATTTGGACACATGTTCATATAACATTTTTTCCTTAGAATTCCCTCCTCTATCATTTCCCAAAGTTTTTTACTTAACTCCCGGGACACCCTGTATATCTGGGAAGTTACAGCATCAAAGCTTTAGTAGTTTTCTCGGAAACGTGTTGAAAAGGAAAAACTGAGAAGATTTGATTTCGGTACCTTCAGTACAATGAATTATTCAGTAAACATTTTTATCATAGGCTTTTCAACCAAATAGCTGTATCTCAATAAGTTTCTGAGAAATTTCAATTTCAAATATGCAATTTTATAGAATAACAGTATGTCACCTTCAAAAATAGGTCAAGGTCATTTATAGTTGGCTAAAAGACTTGGGTTACCCTAAGGTACTTTCATGTGTAATATCATCGAAAGAAAAAAAAATAAAAGAAAAATAACAACTTGTTACCTATTCTTAATGTGTAACCACAAGGAAGCTTCACCGCAACTATTTATGGTGCAGTATATAAGGTATCAAATATTTGTATCATAAGTCTGTGACCCTTAAAAGTGGCTCAAGGTCATTCTTATTTGGATCATGCACTTAGATTAACCTAAGGTAGCTTCTTGTGTAATATCAAAAAGATCTGAAGAAAAAGGTGTGGAAGAACGCATTGGTTCATTTAACATTTATCTCATTAAAACTGTATGCGGAACTGTAACCATATTGCTTGAAGATCAGAAGAGTGACCACAACTATACTTACCTCCACCATGAAGTTGTAGGAGGTTGTGTTCACCTATGTTTGTTTGTGTGTTTGTTTGCCCACACAATATCTCCAAAAGTTCTCAGTGAATTTCAACGAAATATTGTGGAAGGGTAGGCTATGGGCCAAGAATGAATTTATTAAATTTCGGAGCGGATACGGATCTGGATCTGGATCTTGCAATAGCATTGACGGAGGAATGCGCTCTCTGCGCGCTTTCTAGTTCATGGTTTTCTCTTAAAAGTGTTACAAGGAGAACACTGAACAGATTTGAAATAAGAACTTTCCACTGAGCCAAATGACAAATTATTAAGTTAAAAGTTTTCACCAAACATTTATGTCATAGGGTTTTCAGGACAATAGCTGTATGTCATTTAGTTTCCGAGATATTTCAGTTTCAACCAGAATGAACTCAAAAAGCAAATACCTTCACTAATGCTGGATCTGGATCCGGATAACCCATAATATTTAATCAAGTCTTTCTTGGCCCATGGCCCACCCTTCCACAAAACTTCACTGAAATTCATTGAGAATAAATTGCGGGGGACACATAGGAACTGGATCCGGATCTGCCCCAAGCTTTAACCCAAGAACTGCTGCATCAGGTTTTCTGGTCTATCTCCTCATGTGCAAAAAAAAAAAAAAAAAAAAAAAAAAAAAATATCAAATAGCTTTTGCTCATATGAAACGAGAGAGTTCATGAAAAAGCATAGCAAAAACATATATGAGTTCATTATTTACCTTAGTTCAACCGTGGTGATATAATGAAGTTGTGCATCTCTGTACTAGTAATAGGGAGATGCTGAGGATGTGTGGGTGGTGGCGGAAGACACGGGTGGTGACAAAAATAGCTCAGTTGAAATGCCAAACGGCATTAGAAATGCGCCCATTAAAAGGGAAAACTATATATTACTCATATGATTTATGTATCAGCTATAATTTTTCCATCATATGAAGTATGCAGCAGCTATCGGGCTAATCAATTCTTTCTTGGCCCATGGCCCACCCATCCACAAAATTTCATTATGTAATTCATTGAGAACATTTGGAGCAGTGAGGACAAACATTCAGACAAACAAAGGTGAATACATAACCTCCTCCAACTTCCCTGGCGGAGGATAATAAACAATTTTTGCAATAAAAATATGATCTTCAAATATAGGTCAAGGTCATTTATATTTGTGACAAGTACTCGGGTTACTGTAGAGTACCTTCGCATTATCACTGAGAATGAATGAATGAATGAAAGTAAAAAACATGGCGGTGCAACAACGAAGTAATATGCTGCCAGAGGAATATAAAATATGAAAAAAACATAAACACATAATACCAATTAAAAGAGTAAAACAAAACAACAATAAAATTATAAAAAATAAAGCATACTGTACAACCTAAAAGTCACAAAGAGTGTAGGAGTCCTGCCTCCTCCACAAAGGAGAGGGTTACCCCCCCCCCCAGTACCGCACCCTCCCCGAGCACAGAGGAGAGACAGAATGACCCATCACTACCCCGATGCTCGTAGAGATACCTACCCTGCAGGTCCCCTAGACTGGTGCACTCCACAAGCGGGTGCTGCACAGTCAAGGGGACCAAACAATCGTTGCAGTAAGAACGGGGGGCCCCCCTTCATTAAAAACGCATGAGTCAAACGTGTGTGCCCTATCTAGGGTCGAACCAAAACCATCTCCCACCACTGAGTAAGACTACTGTAGGACCATTCCCCAATATGGAATTGGACAGTGCGAAGTCTGTTGAGCCCTACTGTATCCCACAACCCCTGCCAAATGGAATGAATGGCATTCTGGATGACAGGGTACAAACTGGGTTAGGGAGCTGGGCAATGAAGCAAGGATGGGTGAAAGGTAGCAGCCCTCACCAAGGCATCAGCCTGCTTGTTATCCTCAACCCCCACATGCCCAGGAGTCTAACTGAGCCAGATGTTTTGGCTACGCCTCCATAGCAAAACCAACCATTACAATATGCATACCATTAATGGGTGGCAGGAATAAAAAAGAAGAGGTGGTTTGCAGGGCACACATCTAATCACTAAAAAATTGTAAGTGTGGGGAGCAGAGAATAAATAAGCTTGAGAGCCACGAGGATCATCACAAGCTCAGCTGTAAAAACTGATGAATAAAAAGAGAGACTCCCACCTCCCTGAAAATCGCGAAATATATCACCAAATACCACTTCGTCATCGGACTTAGATCCATCTGTAAAGACAGGGACCGAGCCACAGTGACTAGCTGCATGTTCCAAGAATAAGGAGCACGCAACCTGAGAGGGAAGTGACATTTTTCTTCCCGGCAGATAGTCATAAACGTGGACCTCTGGGAGGAGCCTAGGAGCTTTGTGAGGAAGATGGAGCAGGCAGACTGGCATGGCCACCAGGCCAAGGTCCTCTATTGTAGCCCTAACCCTAAACCCAAAGGGATTGGGAGGGCAAGGGTGGGAGGCAAAAAACGGAAATATAGAAGAGTTTGTCACAACTCTACAGCAAACAGAATCAGGGAGCCGTTGTAGGCAGTTCCAACAAAGCACCAGTAAGAACTGATGACGAAGATGCAGTGGTGGCTCATACGCATCCACCAACAGGCTGGGATTTTTTTTTTTTTTTTTTTTAATGCGAGGAAGAAGGAACCAAAGGCCATGAGCCCACAGTAACAGTTCCCTCCAAGAGAAAAACAAAATACAATAGAGCCAAATTCAAGATCCGATCATTTTGAGATGCCTGGACACACTACGTTTGAAAGACTGGAGATCATAGGCAGCAGGAAATACAGACAGAGGGAGACAGTTCCAGAGCTGACCTGTTGCATAAATGAAAGACTGGGAGTAACGGTTAACTCTTGCATTAGAGAGTTGGACAGAAAAGGGATGAGAGTTTGCTGCCAGACGGGTGCTACGCGCCCGTCGTAGAGGTGGAGGAATGCAAGCAGACAGTTCAGAGGAGCAGTGACCATTAAAGTAGCGATAGAAAAGAGATAAAGATGCAACAGTGGGGCGAAGAGACAGAGGTTGAAGGGAGTCAGTAAGAGGAGGGGAGTTAATGAGACGAAAAGCCTTTGACTCCACCCTATTGAGAAGAGCTGTATGTGGGGAGCCTCCCACACATGAGAGTTGTACTCCACACAGGGGCGGATAAAACCCCTGTATAGAGTCAACAATTGTGCAGGGGTAAAGAAAGAGCGGAGTCGGCTTAGCACACCCAATCTCTTGGAAGCAGATTTTACAAGAGATGTAATATGATCTTTCAAGGATAAGTCCCAAGTAAATGAAACCCCAAGCATGTTCAAGGATGATGCAGGATTAAGCTGAATATTATTAAACATTAGTGGGTATACCTGTGGAAGATTTTGTCGGGTTGATAGGTGTAAGAACTGAGTCTTAGATGCATTAAAGACAACCATATTATTTTTACCCCAATCAGAGATACGAGCCAAGTCAGACATTAGGTGTGCCATAGCCTCATCCCTTGTTTCTTGAAGTAACTGTTGAGATGGGCGTAGCGGGAACCGAATGGAAAGGTGAAGGGTGGAGTCATCAGCGTATGAGTGGATAGGGTTAGATGTACAGCTTAGAAGATCATTGATGAATAAAAGGAAGAGAGTTGGTGATAGGACAGAGCCCTGAGGAACACCACTGTTGATAGATCTAGAAGAACGATGGCCGTCTACAGCAGCGGCTATAGAACGACCAGAAAGGAAGCTAGCGACGAAGGCACAGATAGAAGGATAGAAACCGTAGGAGGGCAGTTTGGAAATTAAAGATTTATGCCAGACTCGATCGAAAGCCTTTGAGATGTCAAGTGCAATGGCAAAGCTTTCGCCAAAGTCCCGAAAGGAGGATGACCAGGAGTCTGAAAGGTAGGTGAGAAGATCGCCAGTGGAGCGTCCCTGACGGAACCCATACTGACGATCGGAAAGAAGGTTGTGATAGGAAAGATGCCTTAAAATTTTTCTATTAAGAATTGACTCGAAAACTTTTGAAATACAGGACGTTAAAGCAATTGGACGATAGTTGGAGGGTTGGGAATGGTCACCCTTCTTTGGGACTGGCTGAATGAGAGCAAACTTCCAGCAAGAAGGAAAGGTACAAGTTGACAGACAAAGGCGAAATAGTTTGCCTAGGCAGGGTGTAAGCACTGAAGCACAGTTCTTGAGAACAACAGAAGGGACCCCATCAGGCCCATATGCCTTGTTAGTACTGTGGCCAGTGATGGCAGAAAATACATCAACTGAAGAAATTTTAATGTCAGCCATGAGGAAGTCAGAGGGGGGAAGTGATGGAGGAACAGCACCGGAATCGTCTAAGGTGGAATTGGAGGAGAAAGTCTGTGCGAAGAGATCTGCTTTATCAGTAGAAGAAATAGCTACAGAACCATCAGAGTAGAAAAGAGGAGGGAAGGATGATGAGGTAAAGTTGTTAGAAAGATTTTTGGCAAGGTGCCAGAAGGAGCGGGAAGAATTCGAGTTGGAGAGTTGAGAGCATTTAGTATGGATGAAATTATTTTTAGTAGAGCGAAGAACAGACTTAGCACGATTCCGGGCAGAAACATAAAGATTATGTGATTCAGGGGTGGGTTGGCTCCTGTACCTTTTGTAGGCCTTCTCCTTGTTGCGGACAGCATTAGAACAAGCGTGATTAAACCAAGGCTTTCTTGCGTTAGTCAAAGGATATGAGAAAGGAATGTATGCTTCCATGCCCGAGAGAATAACCTCCGTAATCACATAGAGCACACTCAGATGGCTCACGGCCATGGAAGCAATAATCATTCCAGGGAAAATCAAAGAAGTACTGCCTGAGGGCCTCCCAGTCCGCAGCTCCAAAATGCCACAGACGACGTTTCCCTGGAGGGTCCACAGGCCGTACTGGAGTGATAGAACAGGTTAAGGTAATAAGGTTGTGATCGGAGGAGCCCAACGGAGAGAAAAGATTAACAGAGTAAGCAGAAGGAATAGTTGTGAGGAAGAGGTCAAGTATGTTGGAGCTCTCACCAAGGCGGTCAGGGATACGGGTAGGGTGCTGTACAAGCTGCTCTAGGTCATTAAGGATAGAAAAGATGTAGGCTTGTTCACCAGGTGGATCCATGAAAGGAGAGGAGAGCCAAAGGTGGTGGTGAACATTGAAATCTCCAAGAATGGAGATTTCAGAGAAAGGAGAAATGGACAGAATGTGTTCCATCGTAGAAGTAAGATAGTCGAAGAATTTTTGATAGTCAGTAGAATTAGGGGATAAGTAAACAGCACAGATATATTTAGTCAGAGAATGACAGGAAAGCCGAAGCCAGAGTGTGGAGAATTCAGAAGAATCAAGTTCAGGAACACGAGAGCAAGATAAGTCGTTGCGTATGTATACACAACAGCCACCTTTGGCTTTGAAATGAGTATAGAGAAAGTAGGAGGATACAGAAAAGGGTTTGCTGTCAGTTGCCTCAGACAGCTGAGTCTCCGTTAGAAAAAGAAGGTGAGGTTTAGAGGAGGAGAGGTGGTGCTCAACAGAGCGAAAGTTAGATGAAAGGCCGCGAATGTTGCAGAAATGAAGAAGAAGGGAGTCAGACAGTGGTTCCAGGCACCTCGAGTCGTCACCGGGAGAGGGGCAGATGGCGGGGGCATTTATGGTCCCCCCCCCCTGGGGACTCCGAGGCTTCATTAATCGACGCCATTTTTGGTAATTTTGAATAGGAAGTGTAGTGTGTACTGTGCATGTAGTTTGGTGAAGATAGTTAGAGAAATTTGTACTGGAGAGCATGCTGGCCTACTCTCTGTGTAACTGAGACACTGAAAAAGTTCAGCAAAGGGGGATGGTCAGGAACTAGTCCTGAGGGCTGATGAAACGGGAGCTCCAGCACTCCCTGTCATCAGCTTTCCATCCACCTCGGGAGTACTGCCCTGCTCGACTGGTGCTACAGTCTACTCCAATGGGGGAAGTGTGGAAAGAACAAGTTGCAAGATGCACCCCCATCATGGTGGACTGAACCCAAAAAACGTAGATGAGACTCAGTGGCAGAGGAGTAAGCCTTGCAACCGTATTCCAATGCTGAGTGAACAATAGGCCGGTAAAGGTGGAGGAGAGTAGCACGGGACAGGACCCTTAACCTCTTCTATCACTCCGGTACGGCCTGTGGACCCTCCAAAGAAGCGTCGTCTGTGGCACTTTGGAGCTGCAGATTGGGAGGCCTTCAGGCAGTACTTCTTTGATTTTCCCAGGAATGATTATTGCTTCCATGGCCGGGAGCCATCTGAGTGTACCTTGCTCATTATGGAGGTTATTCTCTCATTCCTTTCTCATATCCTTTGACTAACGCAAGAAAGCCTTGGTTTAATCACGCTTGTTCTAATGCTGTCCGCAACAAGGAGAGGGCCTACAAAAAGTACCGGAGCCAACCCACCCCTGAATCACATCATCTTTAAGTTTCTGTTCAGAATCGTGCTAAGTCTGTTCTTCGCTCTGCTAAAAATAATTTCATCCGTACTAAATGCTCTCAATTCTCCAACTCGAATTCTTCCCGCTCCTTCTGGCACCTTGCCAAAAACCTTTCTAACAACTTTACCTCATCATCCTTCTCTCCTCTTTTCTACTCTGATGGTTCTGTAGCTATTTCTTCTACTGATAAAGTAGATCTCTTTGCACAGACTTTCTCCTCCAATTCCACCTTAGACGATTCCAGTGCTGTTCCTCCATCACTTCCTCCCTCTGACTTCCTCATGGCTGACAAAAATTTCTTCAGCTGATGTATTTTCTCCCATCACTGGCCTCAATACTAAGAAGGCATATGGGCCTGATGGAGTCCCTCCTGTTGTTCTCAAGAACTGTGCTTCTGTGCTTACACCCTGCCAAGGCAAACTTTTTTGCCTTTGTCTGTCAACTTGTACCTTTCCCTCTCGCTGGAAGTTTGCTCTCATTCAGCCAGCCCCAAAGAAGGGTGACTACTCCCAACCCTCCAACTATCGTCCAATTGCTTTAACGTCCTGTATTTCAAAAGCTTTTGAGTCAACTCTCAATAGAAAAATTTTAAGGCCTCTTTCCTATCACAACCTTCTTTCCGATCGTCAGTACGGGTTCCATCAGGGACGCTCCACTGGCGATCTTCTCACCTACCTTTCAGACTCCTGGTCCTCCTCCTTTCGGGACTTTGGCGAAAGCTTTGCTATTGCACTTGACATCTCAAAGGCTGTCGATCGAGTGTGGCATAAATCTTTAATTTCCAAATTGCCCTCTTACGATTTCTATCCTTCTATCTGTGCCTTCATCGCTAGATTCCTTTCTGGTCGTTCTATAGCCGCTGTTGTAGGGGGCCATCGTTCTTCTCCTAGATCTATCAACAGTGGTGTTCCTCAGGGCTCTGTCCTATCACCAACTCTCTTCCTTTTTATTCATCAATGACCTTTTAAGCTGTACGTCTAACCCTATCCACTAATACGCTGATGACTCCACCCTTCACCATTCTATTCGGTTCCCGCAACGCCCATATCAGCAGTTACTTCAACAAACAAGGGATGAGGGTATGGCATACCTAATGTCTGACTTGGCTCGTATCTCTGACTCGGGTAAAAATAATCTGGTTGTTTTTAATGCATCTAAGACTCAGTTCTTACACCTATCAACCTGACAAAATCTTCCACAGGTATACACACTAATGTTTAATGATATTCAGGTTAATCCTGCATCATCCTTGAACATGGTTGGGGTTTCATTTACTTGGGACTTATCTTGGAAAGATCATTTTACATCTCTTGTAAAATCTGCTTCCAAGAGATAGGGTGTGCTAAGCTGACTCCGTTCTTTCTTTACCCCAGCACAATTGTTGACTCTATACAGGGGTTTTATCCGCCCTGTGTGTGGAGTACAACTCCCATGTGTGGGGAGGCTCCCCACATACAGCTCTTCTCAATAAGGAGGAGTCAAAGGCTTTTCGTCTCATTAACTCTCCTCCTCTCTCTGACTCCCTTCAACCTCTGTCTCTTCGCCCCACTGTTGCATCTTTATCTCTTTTCTATCGCTACTTTAATGGTCACTGCTACTCTGAATTGTATGCATGCATTCCTCCACCTCTACGACGGGGGCGTAGCACCCATCTAGCAGCAAACTCTCATCCCTTTTCTGTCCAACTCTCTAATGCAAGAGTTAACCGTTACTCCCAGTCTTTCATTTATGCAACAAGTCAACTCTGGAGCTGTCTCCCTCTGTCTGTATTTCCTGCTGCCTATGCTCTCCAGTCTTTCAAACGCAGTGTGTCCAGGCATCTCGAGATGATCGGATCTTGAATTTGGCTCTCTATTGTATTTTGTTTTTCTCTTGAAGGGAATTGCTGTGGGCTCATGGCCTTTGGTTCCTTCTTCCTCGCATAAAAAAAAAAAAAAGACTGAGGGAAAAAAAACACAAAGGATTAAATTGTCTCAGGTGGGGAATCCAGGTCAGATGTGAGCCAAAGGTAAGCCCTAAGAATTTGGCAGGGTCAACACAACTCAGCCTAGGATCACACAATGCAGATCTGGGTCCAGATGCACCCCTCTGATTTAACAGAAATTCATGGCCACAGACTTCATGCTAGAGAAACGAAAGCCATGCGAACTTGCCCAAGCAGATACCCTATCAAGAGTCAGCTGCATGCATTGCTCTGCGACAGACCTGTGCGATGCCACAAACCAGACTACCAGGTCATCAACAATGAGGGAGTGAGAGACACCCTCAAGCAGGCAAGAAGAGTTAGAATTACAAGCCCTGACAACAAGGCTGACACTCAACACCCTCCCCTGAGGAACACCTTCCTCCTGAAGCACAGGAGCAGAGAGAGCAGTGCCAATGCAGACTCTAAAGGTGTGGTGAGACAGAAAGTCTTGAACAAACACGGCAGACGACCCAGCAAACCCACAGCATGCAGCTCTTGCAGGATGCCGAATCTCCAAATTGTGTCAAAAGCTTTTTGCTAGTCAAAAAAGACATAAAGAAGGTGCTGACATTGAGTTAAGATTCCGCAAGTAGCTGACTCCAACCGAAGCTGGGAGTCGGTGGTAGAGAGCATCTTCCAAAACGTTGGCTGTGCTGGAGAAAGGTGACCCCCCTGCTCAAGATAGTACAGTAGTCTGATACTGACCATCTTCAACAACTTGCAGAGGCACCAGGCTAGCATGATCGGGTGTTAACCAAGAGGCAAGCGATGGTCCTTGACAGGTTTCACAAAGGTAAGTGCAAGTGCCACTTTCCAATTAGAGGGCAAGGCACCCTCACATTAGCCCAGTTGTAAGTCATAATGTCTCATCTAGGTAATGAAGGAAAGCAGAAGGGATATCGTCCTGACCCAGGGAGGTATCAGTACAGGAGAGTGCTGACCTTGACGCTGCATCCCGTCAGATTTTCACCAATGCCCCCCCCCCCCCGCAATCCCGGCAGATTTTATAATTGTATTTTTTGGCTCAAACTTCCGCTTTTTGCGAGAAACAATGGCAATTCACAGAAAAAGTGCTCATCTGAACTTAGAAATTGTCTAAACAGGTGGCCCTTTAAACACCTAGTACCATGTTCTCTGGAGCCACAATGCATCTGTCACCTTTTCTATGGTAATGGTAGCTATTGTAAACCACTCAGAATTGGTAGATATTTGTTCATTTAGTACTAATTTATATGCAGTACAAGAATATATTGGTTTTCACACAATAATATTGGCGATATAAGCAATGTTTCACTCACTGAACACATCAACATACCGGACCTCCTCATCACTTCTGCTCGTTTCTTCCTCTGGTGCCACGTAATCTTTGTCTTCCACATCGTCTCCGATTGGGGAATCACTCTTGCCTTGAATTTCATACTGTGGCACATGTTCTTACTGGCCAGGTCAATGCTAACAGGTGAGTTGCCGAGACAATGGCGCGCGGGGGGGGAGGGTCACGCAGGGTAAGGCAGTGTTGCCACCTGGCGGCAGGTAGAGGAAGGTCTTCCACGTATGCCTACCAAAAATCATGTGTGGAACTTGAAAAAATATGCAAATGACAGACCTCGCTTGTAAAACATGTATGTTGTCGGGACTGAGCATGACAAAACGTTGCAACGTACCCATACACCACCAGGACGTGGTAGGTTAATTCCTGAAGGTGAATAGGACATTGTAATCCTCCCCACCTGCAAAATTAAAATCCAAATGCTTGGCCTCTTCTCTCCCACGATGATGGGCAAACTTTGGGGAGTGTGCAGCCATGGAGGAAACCCCTACCAAGGCAGAGGCCAGACATTTACCACTACCCCAGGTTCAGTAAGGGGGGGCCCCCATCGACCTCAAGCACCAGAGGAATACTGGGAGAAAACTTCTCAGAGACTTTTCATACACAGTTCCACAAACGAAAGAGAAGAGCACAAGAGGAAATAAACAACACATATTGTGACCAGGAGGAACAACGAGCCACCATTTTAACCTGACATGCTTGGGCCTTATGGAATTCTGTCTTGTGGCACAAATAACGACCATATGCACGTCTAGGAGCAACAACAGCCTGCTTGCACTCCTCTGACCACCATGGAACAGGTCTCTTAGGAAAGTTGCCCCTAGTCTTGGGAACTGACTGCAACCACGCCGAGTAAAATGCTCTACAGCCTCAACAGTTGATGGGAAAGAAGCAACTGGGCTAGAAAAGGAAACCAGTTCCGAAAACAATGCTCTTTTAGCCCTGTGGAGACATCGTTTGGGGAGACGAGAAGCAGGCATATCGCCACAAAAGATAAGACACTGGGATACCTCATATTGTGAAGGTGAGAAGATACCCTGCATGTGAAATCCAGCAAAATGCTGGGTGAGCACAAAGAAAGGTCAATTCCAGTTGAAACACCAGTTTGAACATGACAATTAGTGCCCAGAGTTGGACACATTAGAAAAAAAAAAAACTCTGGTGTTCAAAAGACATAGACTCTCACCCTTGATAAAAGAGGCCACCATCTCCCCATGAAGATTAACAGATTCATCCATTAAAATTTCCCAGCAGAAAGACTGGCTCCAGAAGCTGGCAGAGAAGGCCCTCAAGGTCACAAAGCAGAACTGGAAAAGGAGTCAAATAACTATTGCAGATCATATAGGATTTGTCTAGGAATGCCTGAACTGCCACGGCCTGAAGGGGGGAGACAACATCTACCACCTTGGAGGGAACATCCCCGCAGACAATAATGTCACTCCCACTACCACCCCCCAATCTGGTAAAGGATCAGAACAACAAACCCAATACCCAGGATGGGCAGGAGAGTTCCGTAACCAACCATAGTTTCCTGCAGATATATACATGCAAGAGATGACACGGATGAGGAGACGAAGCTTTTCACAACTGGCTTGTAAACAAGAACAGTTCCACTGAAGGACAGACCTGGAGCCATGGTGAGGAGGATTAAGATGATGGCCAAGCATGCTTGGGGATGGCCCCTGAAGCAGTATTTCAAGCATTAGATTCAAGCCCCTTGAACTTATTACCAGAGGAGGTAGCCACAAGAGAAGAGCTGGGTGGTCCAACTACAGGTTTCTGCTTCACTGGTGGGCTCAAATTGGAAGAGGAACCCTCCTCTAGTTTTCTCTTTGTGGAAGATAAGGTCGAAGCACTGATATCCTGCTTTCTGTTCCTCACCTCTCCAACAGTGTGCCACTCAACATCTTTGAGAGAGGAATTGGAGGGCAGAGATGGCCTCAGAGCAAGAGCTTCAGTCTTACCATCCACAGCAGTGTAGACAGAAAAAGCAACATCCAGAGGAGAGGCCACCCTCCTCTTATTAAGGTCAGGCAATGAGGATGCACGAAGCACAATGCATCCTCGCACCACTGACCCCACCCCCTCTGCCCAGAGGGACCTGCCCTAAGGCCAAGAAGAGGAACCGGGATGAGGAAGGCACTCCCAGATGCAGAAGAACCACCCCTGAGGAGACATCCCCTGAAACAGGAGGCACCTTCCCACAGGAAGTATGGCCACTTCCAGGTTGCACCCACTCAATAGAATCCTCTGGCTGAGGAGGCCAAGAAGTAGAATCCCAAGAAGTAGAATGGGTATTGTGTGATGGCAGGGGCACCTGCTGGACAGCTTTAGGGCAAGACAAGGCAGCAGCAAAGGTGCCCCTAGGGCAAATGAACCCCTCCTTTACTCTGGCCTTTGCCTCAGAAAAGGAAATTTTCTCCCTTATATGGACAGAAATAATCTCATACTCAAACTCGTATGCATCACAATCCCTTGAAGTGGTTACATGTGTCCCCCCCCCCAAACAGTTCAAACATTTACAGGGTTGAGAACGATCAACCATACCATGAGAAATATTGCCACAATTTCCATAGACCTCAGGAAAACCAGATGCTTCATGCAGGCAAAAATTGCGAACATGACCAAACCTGTGATGACAATTGCACCTTTGAGGCTGGAGAACATAAGGTTTGACCTTAAGCTTCCATCATGCAGCAGTGGCAACATCCGGCAAAGTAAGGCAATCAAATGTCAAGATAAGGGAGAGCGTGGGTGCTGAAACCCATCAACTTTCTCAATGATTCTCTGCATGCTACCACTCACTGAGAAGCCAACCCTTCCGGGAAGGGAGAATCAGAATAGGAGAACAAGTCACGAGAATACGCAACCCTATGGGACTGATATAGAACCAAGTGAAAAGAGACATACACTGGACAACCAGTGACCACAGTAAGGGATTGGATGTGCGAACTCTCCTCCTTATTCCTGGCCTCCAGCAAAAAAGAACCATCACCCTGAAAGGAGAGCTTGGGGGTAATCCCACATGCTGCAATGAGGTCAGTGTAAACTCGAAAACAGTTAAGGTTCCAGAAGGCAGCACCATCAGACAGCTTGAGCACAAAGTGCTTCACAGAGTTGTCCTACACAAAAGCACCAATCAACAGCTCAACACAAGGGACCTGAAAAGGCTCTAGAGTCGTGGTAAGAGTTCTTTGTTCAGAATGTCCTAAGGTGGAGGCAGAGTCGTTAACAGTATCGTTTGCATTATATGTCATAGAGCTGTATCAAATTCTTCATTCCCTCACCCCTCCACCCACCACGAAGTCCAAGAAGGGGAGGTCATATCCCAGGGATAACATTGCTGGCAACCCCAGTGGTAGTGAGGGACTATATGCAGGTAACCACTGGGGGGACCCAGACAAGGGAGACACCAGGACAATAGGAGCCACTAGGTCCCCCAGTGCCCACTTGACCTTGGCCAACAAATGACCAGCCGATTAACCCGGTTGTGCCCAACCAGGCCACCCGGTTAGCCAGCATAAGGGACCAGAGAGGTGTGTTGCTAACTGCAGAGTGCATCATCCAGCATTGCCCGACCCCCAGACCCCCGTTTCCCAGCAGTATGGGATGCCATGCATGGGAAACACATTGGGAGACAAAAACCCCTCCCAAAATGGAAAATAGGCAAGAATGAGCAACATCAAAGGCAGGCTTCCTTTACCAGCGAAGGAGGGAGGGTGCTTGACAAATGCCAAGCCCTAGAAAAGTAGACCTCCAAAATAGGTGGCACTGCCAGCAACACTTTAAGCCCCGCCTTCACGTCAAGGTGACCCCCCCCCCCTCAGTGGGCAATATCACTGAGATCTTAGAAAAAAGGTGGAAATAATAATAATAATAATAATAATAATAATAATGAACACTAATTACCTATTTTTATAGTGTAGCCACAATAATGAAGCTTTGCCATAACTATTTATGGCATCTAAAGTATGTACAATATAAACAAGATCTGAAGACCCTTAGGTCACTTCTTGTGTAACATCAAGATGTTGAGGCAAAGGTGTTAAAGAACGCATGCATAAATTGTAAATTTTACATTTGTCTCAATAACTGGCTAATTGTGAGAATAACTGTAACCATATTCCTTACAGATCATAAGAGAGAATACAGCTATATATCTGGAAAAGTTACAGCGTTAAAGCTTTTATTGTTTTCTCTAGAAAGAAAAGAAAAAAATGAGCAGATCTGAATTCAGTACTTTCCACTAGGCTAAATGGCAAAATATTAAGCCAAAATTATCCAGTGAACATATTTATAACAGAATGTTCAACCAAATAGCTATATCAATTAGTTTCTTAGATACTTCAATTTCATATATGCAATGTTTAGAATTAAAATGACTATATGACCTTCGAAAATAGATCGAGGTCATTTATATTTGGCTCAAGGACTTGCATTAGGAGGGAAATGGAAACAGCAAGGCCAGCTTGAGATTTATTCTAACATGTACAGGCAAGGGTGCATCCTTTATCTAGGGGGGCCTGAGTCAGACAGCCCATCAAGGCCCAAGCGCAGGCAGTGGCAGGAAAACTTTCTGCGCGAATTCAAACTCCAACACCACCTCTCCATTGCAGTGAATTCCCAAATTCCTGCAGTATTGATACAAAGCACATTGGTCGAGGAGGGGGGAGGTCACTGCAATAACAAAACAATGGGCAAATACTGACATTAACCATAATTCAAGACTAGGCATTATGTGACACAACACTGGCAAAATTTACATGGAAAGTTATATGCTGACTTCAATATGGCATAATTGCTACAACAATAAGGAATTCAATTACATGGGCTTGAGCAACCATTGTTATTGTATCATGGTACAAGTGCAACAAGGTTTTACACATTACAAAACACCTTAATATGCCTAAAGGTACAAAACACTGCAGTGTCATGGGACACAGTTTTCCAGGTGTCTTGGGAGGCGCCTTGTGCACCGCGGCCTCTCCAGGGGAGGAAGTGGGTGATGGGCCTCCCCCATGCATTTGGCCTCCCGCCGGGGACCACCCTCAACGTACGTGGTGGGTGTCTGTTCCCCTGTCTCCTCGCAAGGACGTAGGTGGTGGCGATTCCTGAGGGAGGCTCACCCACTGCCGTCCAGCCGCACCAGGTATTGCCTACATGGTTCCACTGCCTCAGCTCCTTGTTCTGTAGGCGCACCCACTGGCCTGGGTTGAGAGGGGCGAGGTTGTGTGCCATATGATTGAATCTTATGGCTGCTGCATCCCCAGTGTGGGCCATGGCCCGTTCCCTACTTCTCAGCATCCCAGCCCATTGCCTGCTGATACTGCAATGTTCTTTGGCAGCGGGTACAGAGTCGCTCAGCTGATGTCCCATCAGCAGCTGGGCTGGCGACTCGGTGTCGTGCGTGGTATTGAAATACTGCAATATGGCCCTGGCAGCTGCATCTGAATACAGGCAGCCTCCTGGGTGGGTGTTGTTCCCCAGCACCCTGTTGGCAAACTTGACTGCTGTCTCCACCTGGCCACTGGACTGAGTAATGGGCTGATGGCACCCTTAGTTGCACACGCCATGCAGATAGGAATGCTCTCATTTCTCCACTCACGAGGTCCGTACCCTCATCACAAGACAGGACATCTGGGATACCCCGAACCTTTTGAACCACTTACGAAAGGCCGTTATGAGCCATGAGCTGGTGGTGTCCCTGGGCAGATGCTCCACCTCCAACCAGCCAGTTAAACAGTCTGTGTAAGTGATGTACTCTTCCCCCTCCACTTGGAACAGGTCAGCCACTGTTTGCTGGAAGAGGTACTCGGGCGAGGGTATGGGCAACAAGTTTTCCGCAGGTAGGAGTAAGAGTAAGAGAAAGGAAGGACAGGAGGAAGTAGTACATACGAGGAGGATAGAAAGGTTGCAAGGGAATGGAAGAAAGGCAGAATATAAGAAAGCAGTGGAGGAACAATTGGGTAATTATGATTTGGAGCAAATAGGGGACGTGGAAAGTATGTGCAAGATATTCAAAGAAGAAATCAGTGCAGCATGTGATATGGTGTGTAGGGTAAAGAGGAGACGAAAGGGGGTTCAAGGAAAAACATGGTGGAATGGAAAGGTGAGACAAGATGTGATGCAAAAGAAGAAAGCATATAATGAGTGGATGAGAAACAGGAGGTGGATGAAGCTGAGAGACTAAGAGAGGGTTATACTGTATATAGAGAGGAAGAGAGAGGTGAAAAGATTAGTAAGAGAGAGGTAATGAAGGAAGTGGATGAGGAATTTGGAAGGAATTTGAGCGTAAAGTGGAGGGAATAAGAAATTGTTTTGGAAAGAGATAAAGAGAGTTACACAGGGTGATAAAGAAGTAAGTCGGGGAGTGATAGATAAAAATGGTAGATTGCTAGTGGAGAAGGGAGAAAAAATGAGCAGATGGAGAGAACATTTTAAGGAATTGTTCAACATAGAGAATGAAAGTAATGTGAGTGTAAGTGGCTGGGGAATGGTTGGGAGAAGGAAAGAGGTGAGAAGAAAGGAAGTAATCAGTACGTTGGAAGTAGTGGAAGTAGTGCAGAAGTCAAAATGGGGAAAGCCCAAGGAATTGATAGCGTGTGGCAAATTTATGAAGCTTGAGGGAGAGAGGTAATAGGAGAATGGATATGAAAGATGTACAGATTGGCCAGGGAGGAAGGTAGAGTCCCGGAGGATTGGAGGTTAGGGTAATTATCACCCCGTACAAAGGAAAGAGGGTAAAAGAAATATGTGACAATCATAGGAACATTTAATTTCTTAGGGTAATAGGAAAATTTTACGGTAGGATACTTATTGACAGAGTTAGGGAAAAAACAGAGGAATTAGTTGGAGAAGAATAAGGAGGTTTTAAAGGGAAGAGGTCGTGCAGATTAGATATTCATTGTTAGGCTTTCGTGGAAAAAGTTCTAGAGAAGAGAAAGAAGTTGTATGCAGCCTTCATGGATTTGAAGAAAGCATATGACAGGGTGGATAGACAAGGATTGTGGAAAGTATGAAGAATATATGGAGTAAATAGGAAGTTACTGAATGCCGTGAAAAGTATGTGTGAGGGGGATAGGCTGCAGTGTGTGTGTGGATAGTGAGGTGAGTGATTTTTTTCTGTTTGAATGTGAGATTGAAACAGGGATGTGTCATGTCTCCATGGTTGTTCAATCTGTATATGGATGAGGTTACAAAAGAGGTACAAGGTAGGGCAGTGGATGTTGGAGCAACCCTCATGGGAGAGGGCAGCGTTTGGAAACTCCATGTGCTGTTGTTTGCAGATGATACTGTATTGCTGGGTGAAGACGAAGGGGAACTGCAAGTCTTGATGAATGAGTTTGGGAGAGTGTGTAAGAAACTGAATCTAAAGGGGAATGTAACGAAGAGTAAAGTTATGGTCTTCAAGAGAAATGAAGCCCTTAAATGTACAGTTCGGCTGGAAGAGGAGGAAATGGAAAATGTGTGCGCTTAAGTGCTTGGGTAGTGTGATAAGTAAGGATGGAAGTTTAGAGGGTGAAGTGCTTGAAAGGTACAACAGGGAAGAAAGGTTCCTGGTTCTTTGAAATCAGTGATAATGAACAGGGACCTGAGCATGGAAGTAAAAAAGTCGCTGCATGACAGTATTGTGACACCAACCCTAACGTATGGAAGTGAAGCTTCGACCTCGTTGGAAAAACCTTAGCCAAGAGTGAGAGCAGTGGAAATGAGTTATTTGAGAGGAGCACGTGAAGTTACGTGGAGAGACAGACTGACAAATGAGAAAGTGAAGGAACGTAGTGATGTGCATGTGGATGCGACAGAAAGCGTTAGGAGAAACACACTGAGGTGGTTTGGCCACATGGAGAGGATGGAAAGCGAGAGACTAACGAGGAGAGTGTATGGAAGTGAGGTGTAAGGGGGGAGAGGGAGGGGAAGGCCGAGGATGAGATGGAGTGGAGATGTATAAACGGGGGGTGGGGAGTGAAATGGCGTTGGACAGGGCGACATGGAGGCGGTTTGTTTTGGGCCACCCCGTACAGGATTGAAGCGTCTGGCAATACACAGACAGAGATAGAGATAACTGAAAATATTAATAATAGTCTGAATTGCAGCCAGAATGAAAATATAAAAGTTGTCATCATGCTAAAGAACTAAAGACCTGTGACAGTGAAGGGGGTTACATGAAAGCTGCACCTAACCCCTAAAGTTGGAAGCCTGTCCCTAGCGTATTGTTATCGTCTGGTGACTACAAACATAAGCCGAAATAAGGGGCCGTTGGAGTAGAGTAAAGAGGGTGAATATAATAGGCCTTTCCCTCTTGGTACTATGACAGCTTTAAATCATAATGCCACCAGAAGCTATTACTCAGCTTAAAAGTGCCACTAGTACTGAAAGGGATAGTGAAGACAATGGTTCATATTCTCGTAGATTAAGGAAGCTCCCTAACGCCTTTTCCTAAGCGATTTATTTTTTTGCATATTACACCTTGATATCCTTATTTGTGTTATTTAGATCATTCTAATATCGCCATACCCTTCATAAATGTAGTACAAAATTATATGAACAACGCCCTATCCAAAAATAAATCGCTGAGGAAGAGGTGCTAGAAAGCCTCATTAAGCCACGAGAATACGGGTCTATAACACATTCAGTTCGAAAAGTATCTGCTAATCCAGGTAAAAGGGTACAGTATTTAGCTACAGTACAACGATGAAGGCAATCGTACTGCGGGGGTTAATCATATCGTGTAGCGGCAGTAAGAATGTAAAAGGAAACCAGGCATCGTACTCGGAGATCCTGACGTCTGTTATTACTTATTCCTGATACTTCCAAACAAATTATTTACCTTAGGGATGAGGTCTGGCAATGAAGAGATATATGATGTTTAATTTTGCTTTCCTTACCAACGAAACATCTCTTAGTTGAGCATAATCGTGTTGCAGTGGCAGGAATTAAATAAAAGAAACTGTCATCGTACTGAAAAGGTTAAACATTTACCGCCCATTCCTTGAGTAATCGAGATCAGTGTGTGGCGCTTAACCCCTTCACTCCAATGACTTCTTTATTCTTGTTACCACCAAACGATTTTATTCAGCTTAGTTCATACGTCCAGTAACGAAGGGGTTAATGAAGGCCATAGCTAACTCCTCCAGTTCCAGAAGTCTCCAAAGCTGAACGAATCGATTTATTTCTTTGACGACGAAATGGATTTTTTTTTTTTTCTGCTCAACCAGAGGATCGATAGTTTCCAACAAATAACATTACTTTCATTTTTTTTTTTCTTTCTCAACATGCCATCAATATGTTGTTTGTCCTCTACTAAAGATATGTTTCATGTCACTGCCGAAATGTCGTGTTACGTTATATCAGTGCTTTAATGCCATGTTACATGATGCCTGTGCTGTGTTATGTCATGTTGGTACCATCACGTCACGCCCTGGTAGTGCCACCATGTCATATCAGCACTGTCATGACATGTCATTAGGGGAATGGCGCTCCTTCCCTAATTTCACAAAAACGAAATACATTATCACACTGATCTGTGACAGATCGTATATACAAAAGAACAATCTGGAGGCTAAATCATAAAATGGTCACTCTGGTCGGAAGTCTATATCATAAACTACAGTAACGATGCAGTTGATTTCTTCGTGATGGTATTAGCGAACCCAAGCAAAAGAAGTATCTTGAGATCAGCGAAGACTTGTCAAGTGCAACTTCAATTATTAAGCAAAGTTTTCCCATTCTTAGAACATTTGTTTTCCTGTAAGTTTCGACTGTAAGCTTCAATAAAAACCTTTGCTAAGGTATGACTCTCAGCATTCTGTGAACAACACCTAGTTTTCCAAAATTATGCACTACTAGGAACCTACACTGATATCGTTAGTATCGCCTTTGATATACTGAATTAAGAACACAATTTTTCCCGTACATAAACTGCTCATATTGGAAAAGTCTGCGTACCGGTAAAGGCATCAGAAATTTTAGTTAGTTTGATATTTTAAGACAATTTTCAGAAAGCATGATACCAATCAATGTGTTGGAGATTTTAGAGAATAAAATAACTATAATCTTATATGCTGGCCACCCGACAAGCTACCTATGATAGTTACTTTTCTCTGCATGGGTTTTTATGGAGGTTGATTGATAAAAGTACCGTGCTTAATAATCTGTATACTTTATAATTAACCTCATGTTATGGTTGAATGGTTCTATTCCATACCCCTCTCACCCTTCGCAGAGCTTCGCAGCGCCACACGACCCTCGTGGCTGTATTTATTTTCTCTTCTAAGCTTAAGTTGTGTATAATATTGCTTGTTTGCACATTCGCCTGCACTCATAGATACCAAGCACTTCACAGGCACTTCTGAGTGAATATTAAATTACAAAATGCAAAAGCATATTTCAAAACACAAAATTAAAGAATTCATGATGATAGTTTACAATAACGGGGACAGGAGAATTGGCTTGGTTAGGATCCTTTATAAACATCCCCTCCCCCCTATACCTCACTCCATGGTCCGGCTAATATATCAGTAAGATGAGAGTAGCTATCAGGCGCCGATAACCATCGTCTTAAGGCTCCATCCTCTACAGCGGCAGTTGTTTATCGGCAGGGTATTGGACAAGACATATTGGACACGAAACACACGCTGGAAAAACACAGACGCGTGGTGGATTTCTCCTCTTGGCTTTTTACCTCTACAATTAAGAAAGATAGGCAATTTCATGGACGATGTCTCGGGACAAGGCGCTGTGAGAGGCGAGGAAGTTTGACGTGGGTAAGACGTGAACTAACACCAGTGTAAATGACGAGCTAGGATGAGACAGACGATGAACTCTTTCACTAGAACGACTTTTTTGTTACCTCTGCCAACGAAGTTGGAGCAGGTTATGTATTCACCTAAGTTTTTGCTTGCCGGAATCGAAAGATTCGGCAAGCATTTTGGTCAGTTCCTTATGTTTGTCTGTTTGCTCTGTACAGGTCACAATTTTGCTACAATCGTTCTGAAAATAATCAGAAGGTAGATATCCATAAACCCTGGAAGCCTGTTATCATCAAAATCGGTCAGAGGCCCTGGGCTGGGTGGGGGATTGAAACCCCTCAATGGCCGTGGGTCCGGAAACCGTCAGAAGCCAACGGCCGGCCCAGGAACCATTTTTTTCTAATTCAGAAAATCGATTTTTTTTGTTACCAAATTGAAGAGAAACGTCTGGCACACCTGGATCAAAGAACAATAGATAACCTCCGCCAACGATGTTGGAGGAGGTTTTGTACTGACCTATGTTTGTCTATCTGTTTGTCCACAAGAAATCTCCAAAAGTTCTCAGTGAATTTCAATGAAATTTTATGGAAGGGTGATCCACGGGCTAAGGAAGAATTGATTAAATTATGGAGCGGATCCGGATCCGGATCCTATGTATCCAGCACAGTATCTCCAAAAGTTCTCAGTGAATTTCAATAAAATTTTGCGGAAGAGTGGGACATGGGTGATGGAACAAGTGATTAAATTTTCGGGAGGATTCGGATCCTACGTATTCCACACAACATCTCCACGGATCCGGATCTTTGTAAATGACAATGGCATCGGGGTATGTATGCGCTCTTTGCGTACTCTCTAGTTATTCAAGCTTTCATCAACCCATTTTACTCAAATTAAGAAGGGCATCAAGTAGTAAAAATGTTAACTTAGGACATATGAAAAACCAGTTCAGAAAAAAAAAAAAATCTTAAGGTGGAAATAGCAAGACCAATACAGAACTGTCGTTGTCGGAAACAGGGGGCATAAATTTTCTGGGCCAGAGAGAAGCTGATGCGTATAATGTTGTTCCCGTCACTCTTTGTGGATGTTTCTAGTATATATATATATATATATATATATATATATATATATATATATATATATATATATATATATATATATATATAAAAAGATAAATATGCACATTTAGATAGATATATAGACAGACAGAGAAATGTATGTGTGTGTGTGTGTGTGTGTGTGTGTGTGTGTGTGTGTGTGTAGAAATCTCGTTTACAGAAACAATTTTCTTCTCCGGATATCAGTAGAAAAACGAAAAATACTTGTTTTCTTAGTATATGCACAATAAAAGTTATTCGAGGAAAGCTCGTCGTGAAGTAATGTATGTCACCAGACCGTGGAAGTAAATAACTATTGATAAGGTACTTAGGCATCAAAGATTGTAAAAAGGGGGAGGATAATCACAATTGTGCCATTTCAGTTACAAGGAAATTCATTAAGAACTTGTGGAGATATCGTCCAGACAAACAGATAGACAAACATTGGTGAATACATAACTTCCTCGAACTTCTTTGGCGGAGATGATAAAAAAGCACCATTATAGGCCGCTTACGTATGTCTAGTCAGCATAAAACGTCCGCCAACATAAACCATCAGACAGACAACAGCGGTCATGGACTACTGTTGTTATTATTATTATTATTATTATTATTATTATTACTATTATTATTATTATTATTGTCGTCTGTGGCCAACTGAGTAATAATCTAATCAAATGGTCATTACAGGCTGCGTCAGGTCTAGAGATGTTCTTTATATCCAAGGAGACGCAGTCACTTCAAACACTCTTACATCTATACTCATGCCCAGTTAAATTATTTCAGGCCACTTTTTTGTCACTTCATGTCCTGTCAAGTCAACGTGGTTGTTAGAGTCACGTCAGGACCTTTCACGTCTAATTTGGCTAGTTAATTCCATCAGGAGAAAGTTATAAATAGAAGATCTGTGGACTGTTCTCTCAGACTGGGGTAGGAGTCGGGTTGAGAATGTGAATTTCGTGAAAACTTGTCTTTTTCAACCTTCACACGACCCACCATTAGTGAATAAATATACCCCGCAAATACAGTCACACTGCTCCTGAATGAGAGAGGCCAAGCATGTATTCCGAAATTCACGATGGTTCTAAACAGTCACTTACACCCATTTTGTCCCATTCATTTTAATTTCGAGCTATCCAGATCTAGTTAGTACCATTAAGGACATTTAGCGCCATTCACGGCTTTGGCATCTTTTCAGGAATGCAGTAATCAGGTCTGTTCAGAACCATTCAGTTCTAGTGAAGTTCTGTCATTTCCATTTAAGCGTCCAACGACTGCCATCAAACAGCCAGAGACAGTCATATCACTTCGGGGCCACTTAAATAAATTCAAACCAATTAGGTTTACTAAGGTGTTGTCAGCTCGAGCTACATCCACTTAGGTCAGCTTGGATGTATTATAGACATTTCAGCCATGACTAGACTCAGCCGTTATAATTCGGATGACTTCAAATCTATCTGTCATCCACGTAGCTCACTACACTAGCTTAAGTTATGCCTATGAGGTCGTGTGCCATTTTTCAGCCACGTCTATGCAATGGCTTATGGTAACAAATATGTTGGTTCAGATCTTTTAGGGCAGTGTGGGATGGGCGGAGACAAGTTAATATAAAGGAACAGTATGATGGTGGGTGGTGGGGCATGACAAGGGAAGTAAGACCTGTGAAAATGGGCGTTGCTGTAGGTCGGTTGCTAATCAAAGCAATCACTATTATTTTTCGTCACATCAAGTCAAAATGGGTTTTGGACGGGTGGAGAGGAGTGAGTACAATGGACCGAGGCTGTGGTGAGTGGTGGATCATGCCAGAAGAAATATATATATATATAAGCTGAGGATGGATACTGAAGGTACCACAATTTGGTGTAAGTCAAAAGTTGGGAAGCAAAATATCGCTGGAGTGAGCAGGACGGACTGGGTGAGATGGCTGCAAGTGCTGGAGTAGACAAATCGGGTATATCGTACATCGTGGAGACAGGCGTTGTTTTTGGAGCGGCTAAGCTTTTAGAAGATGTAAGTTACAGCTTTATCTTAAACAGTTAGGTGTGACGCGGGGTAAGGGTGTAGGAAAAAAAAAAAAAGTTGATTGGGTGTACTGAACTAAAGAACTGGGCGCGACGGGTCGGGAACGGTGGGTGTTGGGGCAGGACGTATGTTGTACACCTTTTAAAAATGGGTGTTGTGGATTAGGAGGTATTGGCGTGACGTTGGACTATTTTTTTTTTATCTAGAAAAGAACAAGAACGCCACTTTCATATTCCTGGGTCTCACAGTGTTGTTACAAACGTGAGTATGACTGAATCATGCCTTTATAGAGGACAATGCAAAATCAGCACAAATACTAAGAGAGGCAAGTAGCATACCATATGAGAGGACAGATAACGACAAAGACTGATGAAGCCATTCTATTAAACCTATACCACTCGAAGACTTTTTGAAGTTAAATTTATCTTAGGTTAAAAAGGATATGATAAAATTATATCCTCGTGATAAAGGGTTTATTATTGTATAATAAGGAAACAAAGGCAACCGCAAAATGGTGGAGCAACATGGAAGCAGACAAAAAGTAGAATGAAGTGGGTGACAAAAACTGCTACTGACTGAAGAAAAGGCTTCCCTGACCTTCACCCATCAACCCAGCGCATCTCCTTTTACCCAGTGTTCATTGCTCTTCCTACTCTTCACTCTCCTCCTCACATCTGTGCATATCTTCCTAGAGCTTTATCTGGTCCCTTCTCCTGGTCCTTACAAGCTAGGAGCGTCAACTGGTTTCCTTTTAAGCGTTCCTTCTTATTATTATTTATTGTCAGAAATTCGATTTTGAGGGTATTCTTCTATCAAGACACCAAATGCTGAAATTACTGTAAGTAACAGGAGTCTTTCTGAATGAGTGGAGTATAACTGACATCCAAACTCAGCTATTATTATTTCCTTGATCCAAGCTAGCTCCCTTCGATTTAGCCAAAACTTACTGGATATTTAGCTAGATAAGTTGCAATGACAGGCTTGCGGTCTTAGGTTGCGTGGATCGAATCTAAGCGTCCTGGTGCTGGTTATATACAGTGCGCTCCCATCAGCTAGCTTGCTTGAACTAGACTTACACAATTTGTGTACAGGTTCAATTATCGCATCCAGTAAGTCATCTATTTGAATAGGTTCTAATTATGGACCTATTCTAGCTACCATGAATGACAATGTGGGGGTAACGAAGACTGAGACTACCAATTTGGCCTCTCCTCAGGTTTGCTTCGGAAAAGGCAATTGACCCATAATAAGACTACCTCTTGGACTCTTGAACATTTGTAATTTTTTCTTCTTGAACGTCCTATGTAGGAATCTCCCACAGTAATCTGACCCAACAATCACTTTAATGGGACCCACATTATATGATTTCACATTCTGTTTAGTCAACTTTATCCCCAGGCTCTGTAGGTGATCAGAGGATTCCTTCAGTCCTTTGATAAATACACCTGTTTCCATCTTATCCAGAACAGCTGCTGTTTTACAGCAATAATGCCGTCGAAGATGAATTAAGGATCGAACTAATTAGTCAAAGGATTGTGCATCCTTAGTAGTTAAAAACCCTGTAATGGATAGCTTTGCATTGCCTATAATGGGTAACTTTAATTTTTCTACAATATTAGCAGAAGTGAAGGTTTCCTGTGCACCAGTAACAAAAAGAGTACATTTGTATACACTCCTATTTTCTGTCATTGCCTTTACATCTGTAATTGGAAATGCAGCTGGCATTGTTACTAGACTATTTGATTTTGCAACCGTCATATTGATACTTCCTGTTTTAAAAACCTCATCTCTGACCATCCTTGGACACAAAGCACTATGATAATTTCCATTTTTGCACTTAAAACAAAGATTCAGTCTACTTCTACAGTCTGTAGTTGTGTGTCCTGCATTCAGACAAATCATACAACACCTCAGTTCATTCAGCCTGACTATTCTAGGAGCAGAATCAGAATAATTCGGACAAAATACAGTGGAATGATGTTCACTACAAAATACACACCCTTTCCTCTCCTTTACCACGGAAGTCTTTACCTCTATTATCATCCGCTCGTCCATTCTTTGTCCTTTGTAATTTCTCTCCAGATTTTAAGGAGCTAATAAAGGTGCCAACATCTGTTTATTTAAAGGCTTAGCTGAGACTGACTTAGGTTTCAAAGACAACTGGTTTGTGGTCCTCTTCTTTACTTCAACATTCGGTTTGCTTTCAACAGGCTTGACTGTTCCCTGCAGATGTTTGCAAAGTTGCATTAAGCCGTCCTCAATGCCCTTACAGGAGAAATGATATTTCTGGTATCTATCATACAATGGATCCTTGGTTCTAGATACCAACTTTAAGGATACAGTTCTTGAAAGCACCCAATCTGCTGCCTTTACATTTTCGTACGTACCTAAATCTTTTAAATTACAACTCACTGCAATCCGAAAATTTTGCAAAGAATCAAAATCATGTTTAAGTATGGGTAATTCAATTACAGTCTTCAGTAAGTGGTCAATGATCTGCTCCCTATCTTCATAATTTTGTCAAAGCCGCCTTATAATTATCCTCGTCAACCGGTAATTCACTAATCAACTTATAAGGCGTGCCCTTGGACTGTCCTAACAGATAGGATAATTTACGAATCTCGAAGTGGTCTGCTGTGCCGTGGACAAGTATTTAAATTTATCCCAAAAGGATTTCCAATTTTGCTCCCCATCAAACTCTGGGAGCACAGTTTCTTGTTGTGTGGCTTTACAACACAGGTCCACACCTCGTGTTTCTGCACAAAAATTAGCTAATTTTGTTTCAAGGAACTTTACAATTGTTGTATATTCCTCTAAGTTATTTTCACATTTCGCACTTACTGATTCACACAGATCTTTATCATCTTCCTTCATAATGGCTGTTTCTTAATTGATAAAACTTTCTTCATACTTATTCCATCTATCCTTTAAGATGTTCAAAAGACCTTGATTTTACTTTTGACAGTGGTATTTCCTCAAATGATTCCTTACAGTCTTTTATAGCTCTTGTTGCCCATCCTGTGTTAGCACTCGATTACTTCTTTAACAGTGAAATGGGCGTTTTGCATGATTACCTTACAACCTTCAAAATCCGTATACTTTTACTTTAAATTTGAATGACTCTGGGGAAGGTTTAGGAGCTTTCCCCCTGAGTTGTTAAACCGTTTGGGTTATGCCAGTGGTTTCCAACCTGTGGGGCGCGCCCCCCTAGGGGACCATGGAGGGCTGCCTGGGGGGGCGCGAAGGCTTGATAAAGAGGGTAATTATATTTGAAAACTATGAATTATGATGGAATTCAGTAATTTCTAAATATGAAGAAAATATTTCAGATATGAAAAATAAATCTAGTTATCTGAATATATAAACAATTTCAAAGATTAAGAATCTATGATATTTATTGACATGTGCCAACTATGCCAGTAAAATACAGTATTTGAGGAAGAGGGGCACAGGGAACGTGTCATGGAGTGAGTGGGGGCGAGAATTAGAAAAGGTTGGAAACCACTGGGTTATGCTGTTGTCCCCACAATCATAACCCTCCTAATAAACAACTAATTTAACCTGAGCCCAGATGCAGTTAGTTTTCAATATTCCATTGGACCACCCATCATGGCTCCTACTGCATAGGTGTCCTTCTTACGTTCTATATAGTTTATGAAATTCACCAGGACAGCCTCTCTGCCTTGACTGTTCCAATGAATATCATTAGCCTTAAAGCCTCGGGCACACAGTCACGAAAATCATCACGATTGTGCTACTAATCAAATTATTGGCGCTGTCGTGATATTTTATCACGATTTTCGATTGTCACGATAGCTGAACTACACCCTTACAACAGCACTGAGTAGGTGTCATGACGGTCTTACGATCGTCACGATCGAATCACGACAGCTGAACGACAATGTCACGATTGGCAGGCTTTTAAGTTTTAATGGTCATTTTTCCTTCATGACAAAGCCACGATGATCACGACAGAATCACGACGGCGTCATGAAGGTGTCACGATAGCGTCACAAGTGTCACTCACAGGCCCCCCTAGGCCTCCAAAAAGGGAGGGGACAGCCTGAGGACTGTGAGCACCAACCGGGCCATTGGTGTGGCGACGCTGCACTCCCACATGTGCCCGCGCAGTTGCCAAGTCGCAGCCCATGCTACGAATACCTAGCTCCGTCATGATGCTATCGTGACGTATATTTAGGTCTGTCATGACACATGCGCCGTACACATAGCGTTAACGTGACGCATTCTTAGGTCCATCATGACGCGTTTTTCTGAACTGTCAAACAACTGTCAGAATTATTAGCTCTATCGTTACGCAAACTTGACTCGGTCATGATGTTGTCATGGCGGCCATAGCGCAGTTGTGATGCAGTCGAAACGGTTTTTCCATCACAATTACGTCACGACGGACCGACAATGATCACGATAGCATCATGACAGACCTACGAACGTCACGATAACGTCATGACAGTGCTACGTTGAGTACTATAGTCGTTGTGTGTCACGATTTTTTAGTGCAAGCACTAACTTTTCGTGACGGTCCAAAAATGCCCTAAGACGGTCACGATACGTCACAAGAGACCACGAGTAAGCGTCACGATAGCGCTACAACTGCTATTAGTAGCGCTATCGTGATGATTTTCGTGATGATTTTTGTGACTGTGTGCCCTAGGCTTTAAGGGCTGCCTGGAAGGGTTTGGCATTAAAATAGGTAAAGGCTCTTCCACTGCATATTCTCTGCAACTTCCGATTTACGGCCATGCTGACCAAATTATATGTCCTGTCACTAACTGATGCACCATAGGGTAGATTTCTAGGTTCGAGGAGAATTACGGCTACAAAGGACTTAACACGAACCTTCAATAGCCCTAATAACTGCAGTGATATACTCCATGATGTCATTAACATTTACATCCTAATAAATATCATTTCCTGCCAGAAAAAGGATCGCACAGTGGTGGTTTCAATCCAATATGGCATTTAGTCGTTCATCACTTGAAAAGGAACTAGCTTATCCACCTGGAGCCCGGAATATACGTATTTCTGTGTCTCGCAGCTCTACCACGGGTGGAGTCAAGCTATGCCCCACGAATGCAACCTTGAATCCTCTTAAAGCCTCTGTACACATCTGTATTCTTCACTCGGGGCACCAGAAACATCAGCAATTCGATTCTGAGGGCGTCCTTCATTCAAGACTCCAAATGGAAAAATTCTTTGAATGACTAAGGTCTAACTGACCCCCTAACTCATCTATTATTATCTCCTTGAGCCTAGCTAGCTCCCCTCAATTTGGCCAAATCTTAAAGAATACTTAGATATGTCGGACTGACAGTTAATGATGGGCTTATGGTCTTGGTTAGGTTGCGAGGATCGAATCCAATTGTCCTGGTGCTGGCTATATACAGTGTGCTCCCGTCAGCTAGTTTGCTTAAACCAAATGACTGAAAATGGCGTATTTCTTCCTTCATTGGATTTAGAGATGCTAAATATTATTTAAATAACGGTTAGTTAAATATAACGAATTACTTCATAAAATTTACAACGAAGGTCTCACTTAAGTTATTTTTAGTTTTAAATAAAAGCTAAAGCCAAGTATTCATTTTATCTAGGTTAAGATTACATAAGACGTCTCGTTTCCCACGTCATCATACCACATAATTATGCGCAGTCATGTACATGGAACATTCCCAACATTACAGGTATTTATACACGTACTTATATTATAGTTGTCCCTAATAGATTAAATTCAGTTACATTTAATTTATTAATAATCAAGACTAATAACCAGAAAACTAGAGCAATTCCTTGGGTTATTAAACCGTCTTCAACTAGTACTATTCGTTCTCTGGCATTTTTTTTTTCTTTTAACAGGAACAACTATACAAAAGATGCACATATACCGCTACACACAGGATATCTCCTTTGGGGGAAAATAGTTTCCACATTTATCATCCCGTATTGTTAAAGTAAATCATCCTCCAACCACAAGATTTCACTCTCCCAAGCCTAGGAGCTTTTTCTGATTCATGATTGTGTGTGTGTGTGTGTGTGTGTGTGTGAGAGAGAGAGAGAGAGAGAGAGAGAGAAATGGGAGAAATGGAGTTCCCCCGAGCTAAGCCCTGTATTGGACTATATAGCCCCGCTAGGGTTACAGGAGGGAGCTACCCCTCCCGGCACGGCAGCCCGGGCGAGGCTCGAACTTGCAATCCCCCGATTACAAGTCCAGCGCGCTACCACTGTGCTACCGCGCCCCCCAGAGAGAGAGAGAGAGAGAGAGAGAGAGAGAGAGAGAGAGAGAGAGAGAGAACGAAACTAAATGAATAATCCTAAATACCACGTCAGAGAATAAAAATATAAACTAGTTAAGATACTTACCCCTAAAAGTTGGCTAACACATCTGATCACGTCTTTAGTATTTACTTTGTCAAGCATACACTAGGGTATTGCAGAGATGGCGAGTTTGAATATTCATGAAAATATTAACTTTCAAGACCTTTCACTGTCTTGCATATCCCAGACAATATCAAAATGAACTGGTGTTAAGAACTGCCACTGTGCTACTGCCCAGATATGTGTTGTCCAGCCTTCATAATACTTTTATGTATAAACAGTGATCTTCATGAGTAGCTATCATAATCATTCTCATGTCAGATACTTAAAAACTGTGCCTTAAATGAGAAGACTGAATGACTTGCATCAGTAGAATTCACTTATCTCATTCCTCTACCATAGTTTCTTAAGTTGGTTTGAGTGCTGAAAGAATTATTACATAGCGCTGTACCTCACTGTGATAGGTTATTTCAATTACTAGTCACATTTGACTGATCGTCTTCATAATGCTTTCACACATTAACTCACTTTGTAATACTACTTTTGGACAAATTAGGTCATTCTTTGAAATTAAAAGCAGTGTAATGTAGTGGTTTTATATTTTACAATATGGTGATTGGGTGGGAATTACTGTGCTTACTATTATAAAGTATTTGTCAAAGATTTTTGTTATCTATCCGTCTTCCTATTTATATGTCCATCTCCCCATTTACCTATCTATTTTACTGTGTGTGTGTGTGTGTGTGTGTGTGTGTGTGTGTGTGTGTGTGTGAGAGAGAGAGAGAGAGAGAATACCAACACTGGTAAGGGTGGTCCTTGTGGCAATATAATGACATACGGCATCTAAGCCTGACACACATCCTGCGCGTGGATCCAAGGACAACCAGGCAGGTGCTCCTCAGCTATCAGCCTACAGTAATTATTATCCTGTCGAATACCACATCATTGTCTGATAACTGTCCTGCCCCGAATGATGGAAAAGGACTGCAGAAAAAATATTATAAAAAACGAATCCCCAAGGTGAGAGACAGTGCATGACTCTCAACGACGGAGAAGTGTCAAAGGTGGCAGTGACCAGATAGGGCGTATGGTCACCTGGACTCAAGGTAAAGATAATATCCACAGCGGGACTCTCCACACCTATTGTAACCCACCCGTCCCGCTGGCCTGGCTATGAAGACAGACTTACGTACATGATTCCAAATATGACCCAATGGGATCCAGTATCATCACTGATTTGGTAGGTTTCGATAAGATATATGTCTGCTGTTTACAGATGAAATAGAAACCATTTCACCATGTGTACCCTATTTCTTTGTAAAGTCACGTAGATAATAATTATGATTAATATTGGTATGCACGATAATAAAGATTTTAAGGAATATATGTCTGTCACCATCTTCTGGTAATGCACTTTATCTCAAAGGGAAAAAAAAAAACGTTAATCTTGTGGGAACACTGAGAAGCTAAGACAAATTTCTGGGAATAACATAAGGTGTGCCGGATCGACTTTACCTGAGGTGACGTTATAACCTCCATGCACGTCACTACCCTAGCGTTCCACACAGTTCCGTGTGATAGATGGTGGACTCTTGAGACGAGCGTGATCTGAAGAAATGATGTAAAAGATGTTATAGAGTGAAATTATATAGAGGACTGTATAATCGAAGCACTATGTGTTCTAGCCACACTGTTTGCTTAACAGTGTGTTACCGAATGTCTGACACACACACACACACACACACACACGCAAAAATCAAATATCTATATTGATTTTTCATCACATTCAAGGAACATCTCTTGCATGATTTCTGTGCTTGATGACGTGAACTTCATATTGAGCAACATGACATTCAGAATAAATCATGATCCGCGGAGATTTTTCACCATTTTCTTTCCGTACAACAATTGTCCACAAATAATAATGGTGTTGGGTGACTGTTGGTGATGATGATAAACTGTATTTACCTTCACCCTGCAGTTTTACCTACCTATTATGTCTTATAAATTCTGGATAGAAAAACAATAGTTTCCCTGGAAAATAATGAAACATAGTTGGTGCTCATACAAAAAGTTTCGTTCGAAGTATTTAATTCGCCAGTAAGGCCAGGGGTATAGTTGGATCCACTGCCGTGTCACCCCCTAGAACTGCAAATGCTATCCCAATATGAGTAGAAAAACATTAACAACGGCAATTGAACAGGATACATAACATACAGCAGGGAAGGACAATTTTTTTTTTTTTTTGGGGGGGCGAGGGAGGGCTATCGACCTTTGGACCAAAAACCTTGGTCAGTAAAGCACTTTTATTTATTATTAATATTTTGCCGAATAATAGTTAATATATAAGGTATAATTTTGATCATGGAATCATTGATTAATATATAAAATATAAAAAACTATCTAAGATTTCAACATCAATAAGCCTACCAAACAAACAGCTACCCTACACTAACGCCTAAAGGCACAAATAGCTAACCCTACCGGAACAGACGTTGTACCTATGGTAATGAGTAAAATACCTCAACTGACAGAACACCATCGGCTGCAAATACTCTGTCATGCCTCTCTACATTATACACCTACACTCTAATCACCTTGCTGACAGTCAGGTGTGGCACATGTATTACTACAGGGGACAGACGAACCAGAATTAGTACATATATATAAAGTCAATCTTAGTTACGAAAAAATATAAATAAATAAAAAGGCAAAGCATCAACGTAAATACAAAAGGTGAAATACCTCACCCAACAGAACCCCATCGACTGTAAGTGCCTGTTAAATCTCTATAGTGCCCAGTTATACTCATCAACTGGTAACCGTTCGGCGTGGCACGTGATTAAATACAGGGGACATCAGGACAAGAAACAGAACCGTCAGAAGCTGAAACTATTCCAAATACGCCAGTTGTCAACCCTAATTAAATAATACAATATATATAAATATACAGTCGATAAACACCATGACCAACAGTGAAAGAATAGTCACATCACTGATCAAACCGATCTCCCTCAAGAAAGCCATCAATTTCACTCATGACAATATCGCCATCACCCAAGAATGTGGAAAGAGTGAAGGAGACGTCTGTTGCTCCGTGGAAAGTTATTACTGAAACACGTTCACGAATAAATTGCCGACAGCGCAAGAAAATATGACCAACAGATAACACCGCACCATAGAGGTCCAGAGCGTTGGAAACCATCTCTCAGTGTACAGTATGGTAACATATGTGTGATAAACGGGCAGTTCATCCTCAACCGGGGCGGATTTTTTTCCTCAAAGAGAGCGGAATAGTTGGCAGTATCCCAGTCGCCAAGAAGTGGTTTGTCAGTTAGAATAACCCGTCTGGTCCACTGACTTTGCCACGGAAGATTTATTGATTTTTTCCTGTGGGCGAGACTCGAACATGGATCACGAGGAACGTCCCAAGTCTCCTTGAGTTCTATTGTCGACTTTGCACGTGAGTAACCCTCCTCATTGCCGTAAATACGTAAATGACCTGACACCCATATCACAGTGAAAAACTTGTTGCATGAATGCATTTTATTAACAATCCAGGCCTGAATCTCATGAGAATATGTATTGCAAGACGAAATTGCCTGAAGGGCTGACAGATTCTGGAAATATATGAGAAGGTTTAAATGCCTATCGACTACCGAGACATTATCTGCAATGCTCGACGGGTCATCTGGGAGCGGAGTCAACTGTACTTTGTGATGACGTAACATAATCATGAAAACTTTCTTCGTAATGAATCTATATTGCAGCTTTGCACTGAAGTAAAATAAGTATTATACCAAGAACCCACAATGGCATATGCATGATATTGTTTGACAATATATATATATATATATATTGAAATACAGTTATCTGATATAAAATCCTATGATAAAATAGTTTCCTAAGAATTCTGGCTGAATATTTTGTCATTTAGCCTAATGGAAAGTACCGAATTCAAATCTGCTCTGTTTTCTTAGTAACCAGTTTTAGAGAAAACCACAAGAACTGTAAAGCTGTAACTTTACAGAAAAATAGCTGTGATCTCTCTCATTATTTGAAAGGAATATGGTTACAAAAATATAGCTGTGGTCTCTCATTATCTGAAGGGAATATGGTTACAGTCAAGCATACAGTTAGCCAGTTTTGTGTGTGTGTGTGTGTGTGTGTGTGTGTGTGTGTGTGTGTGTGTGTGTGTGTGTGTGTGTGTGTGTGTGTGTGTGTGTGTGTGGGTGTGTGTGTGTGTGTGTGTGTGTGTGTGTGTGTGTGTGTGTGTGTGTGTGTGTGTGTGTGTGTGTGTGTGTGTGTGTGTGTGTGTGTGTGTGTGTGTGTGTGTGTGTGTGTGTGTGTGTGTGTGTGTGTGTGTGTGTGTGTGTGTGTGTGTGTGTGTGTGTGTGTGTGTGTGTGTGTGTGTGTGTGTGTGTGTGTGTGTGTGTGTGTGTGTGTGTGTGTGTGTGTGTGTGTGTGTGTGTGTGTGTGTGTGTGTGTGTGTGTGTGTGTGTGTGTGTGTGTGTGTGTGTGTGTGTGTGTGTGTGTGTGTGTGTGTGTGTGTGTGTGTGTGTGTGTGTGTGTGTGTGTGTGTGTGTGTGTGTGTGTGTGTGTGTGTGTGTGTGTGTGTGTGTGTGTGTGTGTGTGTGTGTGTGTGTGTGTGTGTGTGTGTGTGTGTGTGTGTGTGTGTGTGTGTGTGTGTGTGTGTGTGTGTGTGTGTGTGTGTGTGTGTGTGTGTGTGTGTGTGTGTGTGTGTGTGTGTGTGTGTGTGTGTGTGTGTGTGTGTGTGTGTGTGTGTGTGTGTGTGTGTGTGTGTGTGTGTGTGTCCGACTTCTGGGCATAGGCTTCACAGCCTGCTATCAAGGCCCAGCAGTCCTCCTACATACCATACACCTCTAGTTATTGAGGCAAACGTAAAATGTACCCATTCTTGCAAAAAAATCAATACCAAAATTAGTTATTGCCAAGCTTCCTTACTGTGGCTACACAATAAGTATATGGGTAACTAATTATTATTATTATTTTTATTATTATTATTATTATTTTTATTATTTTTATTATTACTATTATTATCATTCCGTCACTTTCTGTCTCCGATTTTCTCCATACTTATTATGTACACCACCATGATCCTTTTACACTGACCCGGTTTCAGTGACCTTGACATACATTTCATGGTCATAGGTCCAAAAATGTCCAAAAAAAAAAACATGAATATTCAATCTCAATTTACTCCGAAACCATTATACATACATGAACATGGGAGGAACTCCCGTAATATTATTATTTTCCAATCATCTATATGGAAAATATTTGTGGGTCATTCATACGTGATAATTACGATATTTCACACAATCCACGGTTCAATTGTTCTTCCATACAGGATAAAACAAAACATAATTGAGACACTTATTGGCCCTAGAAGTTTTGTCTGGTCCTGGACCAGGCCTGTATGCATTTTTGGTGGCAGTTTGACCGACGGTCTTTGAGTTATCATGCAGAACGTAAGTTGTGTTGTCTGAAATTTGGCCTAGATAACATTTGCACACAGAAAAAAACTCAATTTTAGACCAGAACATGCTCTAGTAAACTACTCCAATCATGTACCTATTCTACCACAATAATGTCAAATTTGACCTGTGATCTCTCTCTCTCTCTCTCTCTCTCTCTCTCTCTCTCTCTCTCTCTCTCTCTCTCTCTCTCTCTCTCTTTTACGGTCAGCAAGTGCATTTTCTGGTTCTATTCTCACTGGTAGAACTCGGTAACTGTCTTTGACAGTTACAGTCTCCTAGTTATTATTATTATTATTATTATTATTATTATTTGGAGAACAGGGAGGTTTTACGAAGGGATGAGGTTGTGTAGATCAGACGTTCATTCTTAGATCTTTAGTGGAAAAGGTTCTAGAGAAGGGAAAGAAGTTGTATGCGGCCTTTATGGGTTTGGTGAAAGCATAAGACAGGGTGGATAGACAAGGACTGTGGAAAGTGTTAAGAATACATGGAGTAGATGGGAAGTTGTTGAATGCTGTGAAGAGTATGCATCAGGGTACTAAGGCTACAGTGCGTGTGGATAGTGAACTGAGTGAATTTTTCTACTTGAAGGTTGGATTGAAACACGGATGTGTCATATCTCCATGGCTGTTCAATCTGTGTATGGATGGAGTTATAAGAGAGATACAAGCTAGGGCAGTGGATGTTGGAGTGGCCCTAATGAGAGAGGGCACTGTTTGGAAACTCCCTGTACTGTTGTTTGCAGATGATACTGTGTTCTTAAGTGAAGACGAAGGGAAGCTGCAAGGCTTGGTGGGTGATTTTGGGAAAGTATGTAAGAAACGGAATCTAAAGATGAACGTAGGGAAGAGTAAAGTTATGGTCTTCGCGAGAGGTGAAGCCAGTCATATACAGTGAGGTAGAATGGGGAGGAAATGGAGAATGTGAGTGCGTTTAAGTACGTGGGTAGTGTGATGAGTAAGGATGGAGGTTTGGAGGGTGAAGTGCTTGAAAGGGTACAACAAGTAAGAAAGGTTGCTGGTTCTTTGAAAGCAGTGATAAGAAACAGGGAAGTGAGTATGAAAGTGAAAATTACTACATGACAGTAATGTGATTCCAACTCTAACGTATGAAAGTGAAGCTTGGACCTTGTTGGAGGGACAGAAGTCATGAGTGAGAGCAGTGGAAATGAGTTATTTGAGAGGAGCATGTTGAGTCACATGGAGAGACAGACTGACAAATGAGGATGTGAAGGAGCGTTGTGGTGTGGATGTGGATGTGATAGGAAGCGTTAGAAGAAACACACTGAGATGGTCTGGTAATATGGAGAGGATGGAGAGCGAGGGGAGTGTATGTGAGTGAGCTGGAGGAGGGGGAGAGGAAGGGGGAGGCCAAGGATGAGATGAAGGGATGGAGTGGAGAGGTATATGAGAGAGGGGCATGTGAGCTGGAAGCAGGGCAGTGAAATGGTGGGGGACAGGACGACATGGAGGCGATTTGTTTGTGGCCATCCTTTAGGGGATTAGGGCGTCTGATGATAGACAGATAGATTATTATTATTATTATTATTATTATTATTATTATTTATTATGATTATCTATCTATCTATCTATTGCCAGACGCCTCAATCCCGTTTGGGGTGGCAACAAACAAATCGCCTCCAAGTCGCCCTGTCCCCCGCCATTTCACTGCCCTGCTCCCAACTCACACCCCCCTCTCTCATATACCTCTCCACCCCATCCCTTCATCTCATCCTTGGCCTCCCCCTCCCTCTTCCCCCCTCCACCTCACTCACATACACTCTCTTCGTCAGTCTTTCACCCTCCATCCTCTCCACGTGGCCAAACCACCTCAGTGTGTTCCTCGTAACGCTTCCTATCACATCCACATCCACACCACAACGCTCCTTTATATCCTCATTCGTCAGCCTGTCTCTCCACGTGACTTCACAGGCTCCTCTTAAATAACTCATTTCCACTGCTCTCACTCTTGACTTGTGTCCTTCCAACAATGTCCAAGCCTCACTTCCGTACGTTAGAGTTGGTATCACAATACTGTCATGTAGTAACTTTTTCACTTCCATGCTCACTTCCCTGTTTCTTATCACTGCTTTCAAAGAACCAGCAACTTTTCTTCCCTGCTGTACCCTTTCAACCACTTCACCCTCCAAATCTCCATCCTTACTCATCACACTACCCAAGTACTTAAACGTACTCATTTTTTCCAATTCCTCACCATCCAACCTCGCTGTACATTCACTAACTTCACCTCTCTCAAAGACCATCACTTTACTCTTCCCTACATTCACCTTTAGATTCCGTTTCTTACACACTCTCTCAAACTCATCCACCAAGCCTTGCAGCTCCCCTTCGTCTTCACTCAACAACACAGTATCATCTGCAAACAACAGTACAGGGAGTTTCCAAACACTATCCTCTCTCACCAGGGCCACTCCAACATCCACTGCCCTACCTTGTACCTCTTTTATTACCCCATCCATGTACAGATTGAACAACCATGGAGACATGACACATCCCTGTTTCAAACCAACTTTCAAAGAGAAAAATTCACTTAGTTCACCATCCACACGCACTGCAGCCTTCGCACCATCGTACATACTCTTCACAGCATTCAACAACTTCCCATCTACTCCATATATTCTTAACACTTTCCACAATCCTTGTCTATCCACCTTGTCATATGCTTTCTCCAAATCCATCAAAGCTGCATACAACTTCTTTCCCTTCTCTAGAAACTTTTCCACTAAAGATCTAAGAATGAATATCTGATCTACACAACCTCTTCCCTTCCTAAAGCCTCCCTGTTCTTCTCCAACTAATTTCTCTGTTCTTTCTCTAACTCTGTCTATAAGTATCCTACCATACACTTTTCCTATTATACTAAGAAGACAAATGCCCCTATGATTACCACACACTTCTTTTTCCCCTTTTCCTTTGTACAAGGGAATAATTATACCTGCCTTCCAATCCTCCGGGACTCTACCTTCCTCCCAGGCCAATCTGCACATCTTCCACATCCATTCTACTACTATCTCTCCCCCATGCTTCAGCATTTCACCACACACTCCATCAATTCCTGGGGCTTTCCCCGATTTAATTTTCTTCATTGCTTCCACAACTTCTATCCTACTGATTTCTTCCTGTCTTCTCAACTCCCTCCTTCTCCCAGCCATTCCCCAGCCACTTATACTCGCATTACTTCCATCGTCTACGTTCAACAATTCCTTAAAGTGTTCTCTCCATCTGCTCACTTTTTCTCCCTTCTCCACTAGTAATCTACCATTTTTATCTTTCACTCCCCTGCTATCTTCACTTCCACCCTGTCTTACTCTTTTCACTTCTCTCCAGAACATTTTCTTACAGTCCCTCCACTTTACACTCAAATTCCTTCCAAATTCCCCATCCACTCTCTTCTTACTCTCTCTTACTAATCTTTTCACCTCTCTCTTTCTTTCCACATATAACTCTCTCTTCCGCCTCTCAACTTCTTCCACGCCCCTATTTCTCATCCATTCATTGTATGCTTTCTTCTTTTGTGCCACAGCCTGTTTCACCTCTTCAGTCCACCACGCTGTTCCTTGCACCCCCCTCCGTCTTCTCTTCCTTCCACACACCACATCACATGCTGCACATATTTCTTCTGTAAATATCTTACACACACCTTCCACGTCTCCCATCTGCTCCAATTCATATTTGCCCAATCGTTCCTCCACTTCTCTCTTATACTCCGCCTTTTTCTCATCCTCTTGTAACCTTTCCACTCTCCTTGCAACTACTCCTTCCTCTCGTCTTTCCCTTCTTCTATTCCTCCATCTTACTTGCATTCTAATTCTGGCCACCACCAAATAGTGGTCAGAAAGTCCACTCCCCCAACCTCTATACACTCTTGCATCCTTTACACATCTTCGCATCCTTTCATCCACACATACATAATCAATCATTGCCTTCCTTTCATTCAGTTCACCACCCACCCTTCTCATCACTCGCCATGTATACCTGTGGATCATTTTATGCCTGAAGAGGGTATTGGCTATCACCAACCCCCTCCCAGCACAAATGTCCACTAACGCACTGCCATTCTCATCTATCTCAGCAGGCACACCCCACTCACCAACTATTCCATCCACCTTCACATTCCCAACTTTACCATTCATATCACCAATCAAAAACACTCTCTCATTCCTTCCAAACTTTTCCATGCACACTTCCACATTTGTCCAGAACTCTCCTTTCACTCTTCTAGCATGATCTTGCGATGGCGCATACACACACACAATCGCCCACATTTGTATTCCAACTTTCAACTTTACCCACACAATCCTTGACCCAACTGATTCATACTGTCTTATGTTCCTCTTCCATCTTTTACTCACAACTATACATACTCCTTCCTTTGCCCTCTCATTCTCACCTACTCCTGCACATATACCCCATCCATACTCCCATTCTCTCACACTTTCTCCTCTCCATTTTGTTTCAGTTATATATTCCACATACATCCACTTTCGCACCCTCAAGCACCTGGACAATCCCTCTCTCTTTCATCTCATCATTCGCTCCTCTTACATTCCATGTACTCATTACCAAGTCCTTTGTCCGGTCCTGGGTCGTCATCGTTTGGTCAGGTCTTGTCCGAGGCTTCTTGTTTGTTTTTTTAGTTAGTTGTTTTCCGGGGAGGGGCACTAACCCTCCGCCAACCCTATTAGTCGCCTTTTACGACAAGCAGGGATACTGGGGGGGTTTTCAAGTTAGGTGCAGGTGTAACCAGAAATTTCAGTTTTTCATGTAAGCATCATTTTTTTAAAATTGTATTTCTTTTTCTTTCCTAGTCAGAAACTGTACATTTTATGAATTATGAATAGTCAAAACTTTATCGTTTGATAGCTATTAAACAAAAACATTTTGACTATTCATAATTCATTAAATGTTACTGTGACTATAGACATAGCGATAAAAAAATTTTTAAACAAATGGTTGATTTTAATAATTTTCCAAAGTAAGTTCACGAGAATATGGGTTGCCATGTAATATTATCAACTGGATTTTGGGGGTCGGGCAAAACAGGTTAAAAACCACTGGTCTGAAAGCATAAATGACAAGTTTGCTCTACTTGTTTTCTAAAAATATTACCATAATGTGTATGCCCCTCTCCGAGGCAATTACAGTTTTGGGAACGATAATGCAGTTAAACCAGATCCAGATGGAACAAGTAGTAATGCCTTTGTTGAGGGGAAAAATGGTCTGTGTATAAAAGAAATCTAGTTAAATGTGAACCCTTCTTCATCTCCTCCTTTGCGGTGTGATTATTCAGCATTCCTTCGGCGTATGTTTTACCAGTAATTACTTTTTGAGAGAGAGAGAGAGAGAGAGAGAGAGAGAGAGAGAGAGAGAGAGAGAGAGAGAGAGACTAATAATCATAGGACACCCTTTTGAACAATGGTGCATTTTGTATTTAGCTCGAGACTTATTTCCGTCATCAAGTAAGCTATACGCACAATTCAGAGCGTTTACTGCATCTAGTGTAGTTGGTGTCAGTGCACATGAGAACATTGTGTGATATGCTAGGAAGTCTGGATGGAAGCTAATAAGGCTATCTGTTTTGCCTGAATTTCTATGCCAACCATTGTGGATGCCTGTTTCCGGAAAAATTTATTTTCATATACCGTATATACCAATACACTGGAATGCTTCAGAAGTAAATTCAACCCTCATTCTATGTACCTCTTTCCAGTTTCAACTAATCCTTCCCACCTACCATCACCATCATCACCTGCTCATATTTCACAGACTTTCCTCGCCAGCAATTATCATGGGCCTGACTACCGACTTTTCTTTTTCCTCATAATACTTCTACATAAAATATAGACGATGATGTGTAAGGTGTTCTGAGGGCATTTTGGATCATTTTAATAAGTAAGATACAGTACGGTGAGAGAAGAGAAATCATGAGAAACTGATCTCTCCGAGTGACCTAAAGAACAAGCCGCTTCCTGTAAGAACAATCTAGTTAAATATTTTTTTGGTCCGGCGAGGAACGCACACAAGAAGAAACAGAGTGGCAGGCTCCATTCATGAGGCGGATATTGTCCTTACATTCCACATACCAACGGGAAAGGGCAAAGATGAAATGCCATAAGAACACTTCGCTGACGGCGGAGAGAACCAGTTCTTGATGAAAAACCATGTCTTCATCACGAAATTATCTATACCTTCACGCACAGAAAACACCAAGGCTAATTATATGCTGAACCTTTCAAAGGTCTAATTTTATATAATAAGATTTGGATATACCTCAGGACTACCCTTGAGATAGAATATAGTTTATTAATCTTCTTGTACAGAAGCAAGGTAATAGTTTAATGGAAGCACTAATTTCGCGTAATAATGACTACCTCTCGGAGGCCCTTCCCTTTGCCTTGGGAGAAATTCGTTATATAAGGCACCTATTTAGTCTTATCAGCCTCCATACTGCTGCCTGCCAGACAATGAACAAAGCTTCTTGTAATACCTTAATTGTAATGAACCTTTTGTGGAGCAACTGTGTGTGCACCTGGCCACAAGGGTTGTTGCAACCAGGCTAGAGAGAGACCTTCAAGGAATTCTACGGAGTTCAGTTGTCCTTGTCCAGGTTTGTTTGTAGTAACGAGCTTGAATAATGATGCCTATCATACTAAATTATTAGAAGTTAGTACTATGGTTCAGTAATGATTAGAAAGACTGAAAGGCAGACAAACAGACAAACATACACCTAGATAGATAAATATAGTATGTAAACGGCAGTGGCGAACTTTCCTTTGCTTCTCAAGACATTTGAGGTTATACCATCTCTGAATACAGTTGAGGAAAGATCTGTATTGGTTTCATTTGTCCTGGAAAGTATTTGCGTTAGGTATATAACATGCAGTTATGATATTAACTGTATCTCTTTCTACAAAATTAACACCAATTTTCCGAGCGCTTTCTTGATTTCACATCTTTACTGGCAAGCATTGTCATTTTTTTTTCTTCGCTGAAGAAATGAAGACATGAAAACACTGGGGTTATTACTGTTTTAATTTCTCTTGTTAATATAAGCCTTTTTTAAATAAATAGGTTCATCTAAGTAATGTAATTACGGTGAAGCTGCGGTGGCTCCATCGCCAACTTACTCTCCTCGCGATGCGTATGTTCCAGGCCCAGAGAACAAACCTACCCCAGAGGAGGACTTTTAGAAGTAGGAGATTGTAATGTGCCCTTTCATATGCTTACATATGTTCACACCTTTTCGGTTTTGCCAATCTCTCACTCTCTCTCACTCACTCACTCACTCACTCACTCTCACACACACACACACACACACACACACACACACACACACACACACACACACACACACACGCACACGCGCACACGCGCACGCGCGCACGCGCGCACGCGCAAGCACACGTACACGCACGCACACGCACACGCACACGCACACACACACACACACACACACACACACACACACACACACACACACACAGAACAAAATATACACGTCACTTTACACTGATCACTTTAGAGTTAAATAATTTTGACAAGGCTGAGATTTTCGCCCATTTGTAGCTCAGTTGCAGATTATGACAGTTCTATGTCTCAAAATCCTTTCCATAGAACAACTACGTGTCAAGCACTAAATTCCAATGCTAATCTTTGATACGGCTGAGCATTCAATATGGTGTGATGGTAATTATTGCTTAGCGAAAATGAATAAATTATATGCATAAAACTACCACATCCCTATCTTGAATACTGAGTTGTAATAAGAGATCAATACTTGAATATGGTGCAATTCTTGATGATCTTTAATAGGAGGAATGCAGGGTACTGTCTTACGTTGATACTGAACGAAGGGACGAAGGCTGGAAGAGGACGAAAAACGTAGCCAATATGAAATGAACTGGCACATATCCCTGTCATCGTCTACACCTCTCATTTGTAAGCCCCCCCCCTACCCTCCCCCAATCTATTTATCCCCGGGGTCCTGTTCCCATTGTGCCTGTTGTCCCCACGAACCAGCTTTATCCATAAAATTAATATGCTCTTGGACTTTTCCCCATCAACTCATCAATGGATTGATTTTTTTTTTCCATGGGCCCATTGAGTTGTATGAACCTACCGTCTCCCATGGATCTATTTTCATGTTTGGTCAATTTTCCCAATGGACCTGTTTTTCACTCGGACTTTGCTTTCCCCATAAGTCTATTTCCCCATAAACTTTTTTTCCTGCATGGACCTATATTTCCTCCATGGACCTTTTCTCTCCATGGATCTGTTCTCTCACGTGGATCTATTTCCCCTGACGATCTATTTTCCCCCTTGGATGTAATTCCCTGATGTATTTACCCTCACATGAACCTATTTCTTTCAAGGACCTAGTTTAACCCACTGAATCTACGTTTCCACCTGGGCCTCTTTCCTAAGGACTTATTACTCCATGGATCTACTGTACACCAGGAAACTTTTCCGCCACGAACCTATTTTCCTTCATCCTCCAACGCACCCACCCACTATGAAATGTAATCGAATCAGCAACGGCACTGTCCCTAGCCCACCGCTTCATCCCCTACACCAGCCATGTGTAGAGCATATACCTGAATGTGGTTAGTCCATCACCCGTTACATGAGAACTGTGCTGAGGACTCTGGATGATTCGTAAGTAAGAGTGCTGTAGTGTTGTGCAATGATAGCACGAATGATGGTAACGTGTTAAGCCAAAAAGTCATCAAGAAATGTGATTCTTTGCCCTTTATATCTAAGTGCCGTCCTTTTTAGACAATTCTCAGTGATGCCCAAAGACCTTACCCAATTTACGAAAAGCGTCTCGTACTGGAATCAAATATTAAATCTGTTCTTCTTCTCCAGTTCCAAATGTCTGCCTTAAACTCAATAAAATCGTTTCGAGACGGTAAAAATGAAATGAATCAGACGTCCTTCAAATTCAAAGATCTAAAGAGGTTCAGCGAAGAAAGTTTATCTACAGGTAAGATATTATTGAGCATCTTTTTCAAATGGGGGAATGGCTGAATGGGAAGTTATCACAGACGGCAAAACTTTGGGTACAGTGTTTAGCCTGGAACATTTTTTTTTTTTTTCTTAATAACTCTGATTCGTTCCAGCTAGCAACATTAAGCATCCCTGTTTCGGACCCAATTGTCGACTAAATTTCTCAGTGAGGAATCTATCTAATGATCGTTTTTTACTTATTTAGGAAGTTCTGTTGCCCATTCCGTGCCTGATAACCCTGTCATAATATTTTTCTGGAGCTATGATTGCCTTATTAGGTTATCAGCTTTCCTCAAGGAGAATATTCCATCCATTCTGTGCACGTACTTCCCTTTCCAAGTACATCGTGAGCTTCTCTAAATATACTAACGTAGTAATGCTCATCCTGTTGGTAATTATTCTGACCAAAAATTCTGCTAAACTGAGCTAATACACCTATACATCTGATATTTACACGCATGCGCACACGCACGCACGGTCATGTGAACACACACACACACACACACACACACACACACACACACACACACACACACACACACACAACACACACAACACACACACACACACACACACACACACACACACACACACACACACACATTCTCTCTCTCTCTCTCTCTCTCTCTCTCCATTAACGACGAACTCGAGTGCGACTAATCGTGCAGAACAGGAGCAGGCCTTCATGACTCAAAAATTTGTAACAGTTCCAGTCGAGACCCACGCCAAATCACCGTGAGGATAAACCATAAACACCGATTTTTCTACGATCATGAGAGTGAGTCAAACACAGTAAAAGGCAGTATTTACCGCCCCACTGTGGCTTCGTCTCGCCAGAATATTATCCTCCTTGTTGCGTAAATACCAGTTGCGAGAACCGGATCTCATTTGGTCGTGACTGTTCCGACTCGAGTACAACATGGAAGAGTGATGAGACTTCGGCGGTGGTGGGGTACGGGTGGAGAAATTAACTCATTCTGTCCGGCGACATTTTATATGTTGTCCTTACGACCAGTGCTCTGTTTTACGTAGAAAATACCCCTCGTATGGAGTTTGTTAATGAAGACTATGTCGTATTCCTCTATTTCAGAAAATTTACCTTTATAAAATTTAATAAAATGGCAATCAGGTGGAATATAACAGAGAGGCAACATAAGCAAGCAAGTAATACTTCTCGAAGATTCCCTTTTATACTTTCAGAAAGTATTGACCACTGAATAAATGACAGTAGAGAGATAAGGGTGCAACAGCGCGGCGGAGAGAGCGGCTGATGGGAGGCGGTAAGAGGAATTGAGTTGATGAGACGAGAAGCCTTTGACTCCACCCTGTTTAAATTGCCCTGTGTGGGGGGCTCATCTCACATGCAGGTTATACATCATACAGGATACGGTAAACAAAAGACCCCTTAAAGAGTAATTACCTCTATCAACGCCAATAAGCTTTATGATTTTACTGCAGTTGTGTTTTCGTGTTAAGTTGTGGCTGCGCGTCCATCTTTGTTGTACACTCTTTGTGGCATAAAATAATTTAAGTGGCAATCATCGAGAAATTGAGAAAAATATCACCAGATACCAAGCCCACTTACAGTCAATCAAAAAAGGAAAAAGTATGGCACCCCTGTGGTTCTGTGGACGTGAAAATGAGAGGGTTCTGCAGACACACATGAATGTATTAACCTGAAACATACAGCACCTAGTATGTGAACTTTTATGCGATTCGGAGTCCTAATAATTTCCAAGGACAAAATTTACGCTTATAACAACCGAGTATCCCATACCACAATGTTTCTTAAGTGTTTTAATATAGGCGCGGTAATAGGATCGATACTTTTTGGTTAAGTATAGGAGTACGCATAAATTTCAGGCCATCCGATTCACAAACATTGACTTGATGCCTTGGAAACGAGTGTTGGTGAGAAGAACGAAAACATAACATTTAAAAAGAAAGAAAAAACAAAACAATCTCTTTTTAAAAAAATACAAAGGTTGTCCTCGGGTTGATAAGATGAAGGATGATACGGCGGAATACTGGAGGAAATTGTGGAGTCAAGTAATGTGCTGACTGTGATGAAGCAAGTATGAAAGAAAAGTAAAAGAGAATAAGCAAGAAACTGAAAGATATAACTAGTGACCATCATGAAAACTGAAAGGGAAAACTATCAGAACACTGCGGTAATATGTAAACAAATTCAATGTAAATTATGGAAAATATGCGAGGACTTGAGACGGGTAAGAATGTCTGTGAGGATATGAAGTTAAAAGTGTAGAAAGTGAGTGAATCATGTGCAAATGACAAAGAACAGTATAGATGAAACCGTGGGGTAAAATGTGCTGTATATTCGTAACTGGAACGGGAGAGGATAGGAAGTACGAGGAAAAATTTACAAAGTAGAGAAGGCAGAGGCTCTTGACTTAGTATGGGTAATTCCCACGATAACAGTAAGACGTACAGGAATTAAAAAAAAAAAAAAAAAAAAAACATTAGAGGAGCGGGGAGTGACTTGTCAGACTGCTGTGTAATCTTACTGAACGAATAACGGAAGAGTGGAATCACAAAAAATTATCAAGTATTGGTGAAAGTTTAGAGAGTAAAGAAGCAGGGTGGAAGGATGGAGAGAAGAGGTGCACCGATATAGCTGTCGACAGTTTAGGTGGATGTGATATGAAGATAGTCCCTAAAAATGAGAAAATATTAAGAAATGTAGGATTGAAGATAGCAAAGAAATATGTGAAAAGGAAAGGTGGAGGAAGCCAAGGGAAACGTTGCTTGAACAGGGAAAAAAATAATGCAGTGGTTGCAAATGAGAGAATATGCAAGGAATATTTGAGGAATGAGAGAATGAGAAGATGAAAAGCCAGGAGAAAATTATGTGCATGAAAGGAATGGCCTTTAGAAAGACGTAAAAAAATTTATCATGAGAAATTTAGGAATAGCTTAAGCAGCCAGTGACAGAAAATGAAGGATTGTTTTGGAAGGACTTGAAGAATGTTAGAGGTGCAAGTGGGAGAGGCAGAGAATGAAAAGATTGGATGGCAAGATGCTCAGGAAATTGAAGAAATGAAGAACATATTGCAATTTCAAAATGTGATGTCGAAAGGAAAGCTGTAATACCAGATTTAGGGACGGGTAAATCAACAGGTAAGAAAGTGGTAATGAAGACAGATCACCAATAACAAGGTATGCTAGGCAAGGAAAAAGTAAAAAATCCTAGGAAAAGCGCGAGGAATGAATGAATGGGCAACCAGGAGCGCTCAGAATGTAACAGTTGTGCCCTTTAATCACTTTAAGGGTTAAATATTTTACCTTGCCCCGTAATCTTGAACTTCGACCAATTCTTCTCAAAATCGAGTTACTTCATCTAATATACTATAGCACTGGCCGTGTGTGTGTGTGTGTGTGTGTGTGTGTGTGTGTGTGTGTGTGTGTGTGTGTGTGTTTTGGGCAGCAGAAACTACACATTCAAATCGCACCAAATTGGCACAAAAATCGCAAAAAATTCGCTGATGTGAAAAAACTGTCCCATCACGATTGAAAAATTTTCACTATATTTAATGAGTGATCACATTTTGACCAAAAAACGCCGCTCCTGACGCCCGGCATAGGATCTCCGTAGAATTTTTTGCCCACAGCTATAACTAAAATATATTATAGCAGCGCGAGAGCCCTCCGCAGGAGCAAGTGCGAGGGGCCCGAAGGGCCCACGAGCACTTGTCCTTGCCTACTCCTCAACTCTAGATTCGGATTCTAAGAGCTGACTTTATCCTATACACTAACCTTTGACCTAATCTCTGCAAATCGAATAACTGCATCCTTCCACCAAAATCAGACTCTAGAGGAATGAAACTTTTTTGAGTTAGAGAACAACTTTTGATCTGGCCTTGTGAATCTTACCTTTGACCAGTTGCTCTAAAAATTAAATAACATCTTTACTTCACCTGCAGTTCTTTCACCAAGTTTCGTTTAAGTCGGAAATGAAAGGAAAAGTGTTTGAGGAAGGGAGTGAAGAGGTAACGGTGGTAAGGACACGAGTGAAAGGAAAGAATACGGAAACTGCATGGGAATCTGTTTGTCCAGTATATTACGAAAAGTTTATGGTGGGGTACTATCTGATACCACGAAAACAGATATAAGAGAGTTAGTATGTGACGAGCACGGGCTGTAGCAATGACAGAAAATACGTTTATCAAAACTAATACTGGTAACGGCTGTAAGGTTGGAAAATGGTTTACAGATTTTATTGGTCAGAAGAATGGACATGTTAGAGTAAACGACATTTGGTAAGATGCTAAGTTTATATTGAGGGGAGGGTACCGGTAAGTTTCTCAAAGCCATCCGGAGCATGTATGATGTAACAAAAGCAGCTGAAGTGCGTGGTGCGATGAATGAGATATTCGACTTGAAAGTTGAATTAAAATAGGGCTGTGACATGTCGTACAACTTTTCAATGAATTTATAGATCGAATACCGAAAGTGGTGACAGATGGAAACGCGATGTTAACAAAAATGTTTGGAGAAGACGCAGTGCTGAAAATTAGGAGCGGGAGATAGAGACTATTAAGGATATTGATGAAGCATGTGACTGATAAGAGAAATAAACACAGACAATACTACACTGTTGCAACCCTCCGTCTGACCAAGCACATACCCTCCACCTCCATGCACTCCTAACCAAGAGCATAACGGTCCAAACCTCCCCCCCCCCCCGTGCATAACAGAGACATTAAAACTTAAACATTTCTTTAGTGTAGTTTATCCATGGCAGTAATGAAATTATGAGCAGATTTGATGAAATTATGACTTGCTTTTTTTCTTTTCTTTTTTTCATTTGGGCAGCCATTTTCTATGATTACATACTAGGTACAGTCATAAAACTTCATGCATAATTAGATATACATATAATCATTTATCATGTACAATTTCTGCCTCCTAGCTATAATAGTTGCAAAATTTTAATAGAAAAATTCATTATGATAATCGGTTTTATGTATTGTTGCAGTTTTATAATATTATATAATCTCATGGCATTCTAACTACCAAAAAGCACCAGGAGGCATATGAACACATATTCCTGGAGAGTTTGAAGCCTGTACTTGAATTAGTTTCTGAGTCCTAGCCTAGAAACTATTTTTTATTCCTTTTGTTTCATTATTTTCACAAAAAAAAAAAAATTACTTAAAGCACAGCATTCTACCTATCAAAAGGCACCAGTTCACTATAAAACACATAACTATGTGAAATATCATGACTCTATAATAAATACTTTCTGAGGGCTGGCCCGGAAAAGAAATCTCTATGCCCTGCCAGCCACCCTACCGCCCAGCTCTACAGACGAACACCCATTGATCCCAGTAAAAAAATAAAAAAATAAAAAATAAATCCTCTGGCTTTATTTGGTGGAGGGTAAAAATGTAGGCAAGCACAAAGTAATGATGAATTAAAAAAAAAATACGAATTAACTTTTGAACATAAAAGGTACAAAAGTGAAAATTCTGACTTCAAGTATTAGGCAATGTTGTCAGTAAAGGTGAATATAAACTAAAGAAAAGGGTGCAGCATGGAATGAAAGTGGCACGAATGTTGAGAACGATAAAGAGAAGTAGGAATGTTAGTACATAAACAAATCTGACATTGCATAAACAGTATACCAGTTCCAGTTCGGGCACATAATAGTGAAGTGTGAGTGATGCTGAAAGGACAAAAGTATAAACGTACAGCTATCAAAACAAATGACCTCAATAAGTGCCATTAGGCTGAACGTGGAGGAACAGATGGACAAGAGAAGTGATTCGTGATGACTGTGGGTTAAGGCTGCAAATGGGAAGAAAATGAAGAGAAATTTTCAGTGGCTGTCCATATATTCGTATTAAACGGAAAGTCAGACTATTAATGTGTGTGAGAATATAAAAAGAGATGCTGATTAACAAGGTGGAGGCAAGTATGAAGGGAGATGATGTGGGGAGAGTTGTAACTGAATTGGGAATGAAATGTCTGATGATATTCTTTCGAGCCCTTACTTCATTTGCCGTATTGCTGGATAGTAAATAAACAATGAATTAAAGATTCAAAGGAAAAAAGAGTAGTTAGACCACAGAGAATAGAAAAAGTGTATAGGAGTTTGAGAGAGAGAGAGAGAGAGAGAGAGAGAGAGAGAGAGAGATCAATTTGCAATTTATAAAATAGTGGAGAGTATTGGAAGAAAGAAATTTCAGTAGCATGACAAATCTGTCATGAAGCGAGGAAGCGTAGAATGATGGAAAACGACAAGTCGGGAGACAATGAATGAATCTATGGATATAAGAATTTGAGGAAGAAAGCGCACTTTACAAATGAGCGCAGGATAGGCAAAGATAAGAGTGGAGCAAAAATGTGTTAATCGCAGAATCTAGGGGGATCTGGTTAGTGAAATACAGACCAGGTAACGTAGCAGTTCCGTGGAAACAACAAGAGTTAGGGAATGGCTATTTTTCACCCACCTTTAGTCAGCGGAAGGTTTTCATTCTTTTGCAGTTATTCTCCATCGCTCACAGCAGAATAAAATACATTCTGCGAGTCAACATCATTTCAACAGACCCTTTTCATGACAGCATCATACTCATTGTTTATTTCTGATTATGGAGAGACTGTAATTTTAGACCAAGTTCAAGTGAACAAAGGACAGTCATGACGGTGAGAGGAGATGGGGATTGGGCAGGAGTCAAATGGGGAGATCCTTAGAGCGGTGAGAACTAGAGTAAACAAAAACTGGCCTGGCCGGGGAGCTGCATCAGAGAACATCAGGGTTTTATCTGCAGGAGGTTGTTAATGGTGGGGTGGTGAGGTGAGGGGGGCGAGTGTGGTGGCCCGAGGGTTTCTGACCCTCCAGTGCTCCTCAGTGGTAATTAGTAGGCGGGAGCACAACTAATGATCTCGTTACGTTGTCTGCACGAGATATTATCAAATTTATACTACCTACGCCACCTCCTATCCTCATAGATTAGAATTAGCGCTCTGAAAATGAACATAATGTGCTAGGTAAGGTGTCGGCTTAGTATGATAACGTTACACAATATCATCAGTTTAAAGACATTTTACATGAATTCCAAAAACGTCCGAGAAAATTCCCTAATGTCCACTGCAAAAACTGCAGTATGAAAAGATATCACTTAGGGTACGCTTATGTAGAAAACTGATCATTTCCTTTGCCAAGTACAATTTAATCATTCACTGCCACGACTTTTTTTCTAGTTTGATCACTCAGCAACTAAACGATCATATTCATTTTAAGAAAGATCTCTGTAAGGGACTGTATTAATTAAGACTATAGTTAACCTCAAAGCTCCAATGGCCTTTCTCCAAGAATGAACTATAAAAGGTGTCCTTGGGCTAACGAGGTTAAAGACTTTCAAAGGAAAATGGAAACAGCTTTTACAATGCCCAGTGAATACCGAGTTAATGGGCACTAGTATGACTGCCTCTTAACCCTCACACTGCAATGGTGTAAACCCTTCCATCCGGGTGACGTCCTTGTTATATTATTGTTATTGCCTGAAGACAATGGTATTTCAATGAGGAACTGCCTCTCTTACTGAAGGAGTTAATGAAGGCTATCCCCGACCGGTCCAGTTCAAAAGGTCTCTGCTAAGGTGAATACAGTCGCCTGAAGCCAGCAAGCATGAAAAAAAGAAAAAAAAAAGAAAATCGTAATCGAACTAGAGGATGATAGAGTCACTAACTGGAGACGATATATTTTAGCAGAGAGCGAAACATCTGCAGTCAGAAGGTGAATGCAGAAGGCTAGTTCATACCGAAAAACAGCACAGGACATTATTCCGCAATGTGTGCTTTGCACCACCGTATTATGAAAAAACTAAATAGTCTGTCTGTGACTCAGAGTCATTTTGCGTTATGTCAACACTTCAGTGATTGAGGAGAAACTACAGAGAGAACGCAACAAAATGAATTAATCCAGCAAAACTCAGAAACAGTCGTTTATTATAAGTGTAGAAGCCACTTACTTATATGCTCACTGGCTCCCCCAAAATCAGTATTATATATATATATATATATGTCTATCTATCTATCTGTCTATCTATTTATCTATTTATATATCTATATAATGTATGTATGTACACACACACACACACACACACACACACACACACACACACACACACACACACACACACACACACACACACAATTATGTTCACGCATATACTTAGGATCGTGAAGCATCATCGCACATCCAGCACGTTGCTAAATCACTCTTTCGAACTTCCAAAGTATTGCAGTAAGAATTAACACCATCTCACATCATCTATTCCAACCAAGACTCGCATTTATCACCTACGGTGATAATAAATACTAGCGTTTCTAAAGACTTTCCCCCACTTATATATTTTCTACCAAAAGGCTGCCAAACTACCAATAAACCCATTATTATTTTCATTATTAAACCCTATCTGAGATGGGGGATCGGCAGGGACGCGCCACATCACCGGCAGGCCTCCTCAACCAGTGATGCAAAAGGGATGTTTGGTCCGCACGGCCGACAGACGTCAAACCCTGCAATGACAGACACAAGATCTACACATATACACACACGCACATGTCAGTCAGGTAGGCCAGTTCCCGCAGGTGTCAGCTGAGGCGTGACCTCACAGTTGGTACTCCTCAGCCGCACATTCCACTAACTGACACAGTTTCCTATAATGTTTTCCTTTTTATGTCCCTCGTGTACATTTTTCTTTTATTGTATACCTTTGAAAGTGCCAGTTTTTCTTCGATACTTCTTTCCCTCATTTTAATAAGATCTAATTACATTTCTTACCGAAATAATAGTAGTTATTATGGAGAATATTGGTTTATTGTTGAGGAAGCGTCATAATAAGCATGTTTCTTCCCAATAAGTTAGATGTGGAGTAGTGAGAGATGCTGCTGTGTTAGTAGTGGGGTGGTGTAATATGTGGGGTTGTGGTACAGGATGTTAGGTGGAGCAGTATGGTCTGGGGACGGTGTATTTTGATGTGTGGGTGGTGTAGTGTACAGTAGTGTGGTGCAGAGGAACAGTGAGCGGCTGAGAAGGATCGAGCGATGGTTAAATCGTAGTTTGGCAGAGTGAGTTCTTGTCTCCCTCAGTACGGACCTATTGATTACTGTAATTACAAACTGAAAATTATCGTCACAAATTTCAGATATTACTAAAGTGAATGTTTGGTATTAAGAAGATACTAGATTTTCAGCTCTTAACTCTTAAAACTAAACGGGGCAGGTAATTCTCGAAAAGTCTAGCTGAAGCCGCCAATGGGTTGAACTTAAGAGTTTTGTTGGATACGAGTTCCTGGACATGAAACTTTTTGTCATAGATCAAATCCCATATTTGGTAACTCTAAGGTGGCCGTTGATAAATGCTGGCTATGTAGACAACCTGTCATAATAAGCTCGGAGCTAGACGAATAACTGATATCAGTACTGAGGTATTCAAGTATGTCGCACCCAGTGAGTCTGACAGAAATTGCTTCATCGTTGCCCAGTAACAAATAAAAGATGGCTCCCTCCAAAACGAAGTCAAACAAGTCAATCTAAATTATTGATTCTAAAATACTAGCAATTATTATTATGATATCTACAGATGAGTCTTCAAAAACGGCAAGCCCAGGGAATCTATGATAAGCTATCTTAATCCTTCCAGCGTATGAGAAATTCATTCGTTTTGAAAGGAAAAGAGTCCATTTATTATGACAAACAATAAACTATTTCACAGACAGTCAGTAACAACATGACACTTTGTAGCTGTAAAATGATAAGGATACTGCTTAACTGAAAGTGTTCTTTTTGATGAATACAGACCAAGATGCAGTATTTACAGTTCATGTCTCATGCTAATTTGACATATTGCAGTAATTTACAATTTCTTATACTTTTTTAATATTATTTTATTTTTTTATGCAAGGAAGAGGGAACCAGATGTCAGGAGCCCGCAAACAGTTCCTTTCAAGAAGAAACAAAACAATACAACAGACAGCCAAAGTTAAGATCCGTTCATTTCGAAATGCCTGGACACACTGCGACTGAAAGACTTGAGATCATAGGAAGTAGGAAATACAGACAGAGGGACACAGTTCCGGAGTTGGCCTGTTGCATTAATGAAGGACTGGGAGTAACGGATAACTCTTGCTTTAGAAAGCTGGACAGAAAAGGGATGAGAGTTTCTTACTAGACGGGTGTACGCGCCTGTCGTAATGGTGGCGGGATGCAAGCAGATAGTTCAGAGGGGCAGTGACCACTGAAGTAGCGATAGAAAAGAGATAAAGATGCAACAGAGAGGCGAAGAGACAGAGGTTGAAAGGAGCCAGTGAGAGGAGAAGAGTTAATGAGATGAAAAGCCTTTGACTCCACCCTATTGAGAAAAGCTGTATGTGGGGAGCCTCCCCACACATGAGAGTTGTACTCTACACAGGGGCGAATAAAACACGTGTATAAAGTCAACAACTGCGCAGCAGTATAGAAGGTTCGGACTGCTTAGCACACCTAATCTCTTGGAACCATATTTTACAAGAGATGTAATGTGATCTTTTCAAGATAAATCCCGAGAGAATGAATAAAGATGATGCAGACTGGGCTGGATATTATTAAACATTAGTGGGTAAACCTGTGAAAGATTTTTACGGGTCGGTAAATGTAAGAACTGAGTTCTTGATGCATAAAAAAAAAAAAAAAAGATTACTTTTACCCCAGTCAGAAATACGTGCCAAGTCAGACATTAGGTGTGCCATAGCCTAATCCCTTGTTTGTTGAAGTAACTGCTGAGTTGGACGCTGCTGGAAGCGAATGGAAAGGTGAAGGATGGAATCATCAGCGTATGCGTGAATAATGTTAGATATACAAAGTTGCCGAAGAAGGTCATTGCTGAATAAAAAGAAGACAGTTGTTGATAAGACAGTGCCCTGAGGAACACCACTACTGATAGATCTAGGAGAACGGTGGCCGTCTACAATAGCAGTTATAGAACGACCAGAAAGGAAGCTAGAGATGAAGGCACAGATAGAAGGAGAGAAACGATAAGAGAGCAGTTTGGAAATTAAGATTTATGCCAGACTCAATCGAGTCTTTGAGATGTCAAGTGCAATGGCAAAGCTTTCATCAAAGCTCCGAAAGGAGAATGACCATAGTCTGAAAGGAAGGTGAGAAGATGGCCAGTTATGCGTTCCTGATGGAACTCATACTGACGATCAGAAAGAAGGTTGTGATAGGAAAGATGCATTAAATTTTTTTGTTAAGAATAAACTCGCAAACTTTTGAGATACAAGGTGTTAAAGCAATTGGGCGATGGTTAGAGGGTTGTGAATGGTCATCCTTCTTTGGGACAGGCTGAATGAATGCAAACTTCCAGCAAGAAGGAAAGTTGATAGACAAAGGCAGAAGAGTTTCCCTAGGCAGGGTGTAAGCACATAAGCACAGTTCTTTAGAACAACAGAAGGGACCCCATCAGGCCCATATGCCTTGTTAGTGTTGAGCCCAGTGATGGCAGAAATACGTCTGTTGAAGAAACTTTGTCAGCCATGGTGAAGTCAGAAGGGGGAAGTGATGGAGGAACAGCACCGAAATCGTCTAAGGAGGAATTGGAGGAGAAAGTCTGAGCGAAGCGATCTGCTTTATCAGTAGAAGAAATAGATACAGAGTCATGAGAATGGAAAAGAGGAGGGCAGGGTGGTGAGGTAACGATGTTAGAAAGGTTTTGGCAAGGTTCCAGAAGGAGCGGAAAAAATTCGAGTTGGAGAATTCAGAGCATTTGTTCGAATGAAATTATTTTCAGTTCAGCCAAGAACAGACTAAGCAAGATATACGGGCAGAAGCATAAAAAAAAAGATGAGATTCAGGGATGGGTTGGCTCCGGTACCTTTGTAGACCTTCTCCTTGTTGTGGACAGCATTAGAACAAGCATGATTAAACCCTTTTTTTTTTTTTTTTCATTAGCCAAAGGATATGAGAAAGGAATGCACTCTTTCTTGTCCGAGAGAATAACCTCCATAATAGGCATGGCACACTCAGACGGCCCTCGGCTATGGAAGCAATAATCATTCGAGAGAGAATCAAAGAAGTACTTTCTGAGCACCTCTCAATCAACAGAACCAAGGGGCCACAACCGACGTTTCTTTGGAAGGTCCACAGTCCGAACTGCAGCGACAGGACAGATTAAGGTGATAAAGTTGTGGTAGGAGGATCCCAACGGAGAGGAAATAGTAACAATGTAAGCAGAAGGATTAGTTGTAAGGAAGATATCAAGGCTGTTGGAACTTTCTCCAGGCAGTCAGGGATGCGGGTAGGGTTCTGAACAAGCTGCTCTAGGTCATTAAAGATAGAAAAGCTGTAGGTTTGTTCACTCATGATATTTAAAACTTTTTTTTTTTCGTAAACCATGAAGAATAATCAACAAAAATTACCTCAAGCATTAACAAAAAGTCAATCATAGGGTGGTTGACATCAATCTATCTCATGTTTATCTTAGTTATCTAATCTCTCCCACCTTCAGCGCTACAAACTACACTGTTATATTCGTCCATTCTCTCCATACTTCTTGAGTCAACATTAACAATCATGTGAAACAATGCAGTGGCAGAAGCAGGTGCACGAAGACCCGCTGCGAGGCAGCTGCAATTGGCCTGTATGCACACTTTCTTTTCAGCTCTGCACTAGCAGCTGATGACGTTTTTGGAATCGGAAGGTGTACGTAGAACTGGGGAAATCACAAACGAAAGTGTCACATCGGCATTTTTACAAAGTTGTCTTTACTTTTTAAAGCACCATGAATGGTCGCCTTTCTATGAACATGATGATGCAGGACATCACACAACAGAGCCACCAAGTACCATCATAGGTTTACGTTTATTTATTTACAATGCAAATAGGTACTACACACTCAAATGTATTTATAAAGAAATTGTGAGTGATGCATGGAAAGAGGAGCACGTTAGAAGACAGGCATTAGGTAGTCTAAGAACACGATTTATATGACGTCACACACCTACGAAGGTTCAAGACGGTGTCATTATTTGTACCGAACTTCTTTGATAATTGCATCATTGTTATGAAATACGCACCAAAAACCGTGTTTTAATATGCTGGTGGAAGTATCGCGCATATTACGAGGAAAACGAGGCAAAGAAGGTGTTAATAATTTTGTGAAGATGACATTGAACTGTATGGGGGAATGTTTTTTGGTGTCATAGTGTAATCACGCAACACAAGAAGCCATAAAGATGGAACCCCTCCACCAATTCTTCAAACTTGAAAAAGATGAAGACACCTAATGTAGTATCATCAGATAATTTCTTGAAAGAGTTGATATATATTCTGTCCCTAAGGTGATCAGTATCGCTAAGAGTTTCATGTCACTGAAACAGAAGTGCATAATTGGGTCAGACACAAATTTTGAAGTGATTGCAGCAGTGCTTTGGAAAGAACAGAGCACATTTTGTGGTAGGTGGGGGCGCCCATCATCCACCCACTTAATGTAGCTGTACTCTGTTTTAGGGTAGCTCTACACTGGGTGGCAGGCCAAATGATTTCCTTGTTTCCAACGCTGGGTGGTAACATTACAACCAACCAACAGTTTCCCTACGTAACAACAGGAGGGTTCGCGGAGGGTTAGTGTCCCTCCCCCGAAAACAGGTAATTAAAAATACGAACAAGAAGCCTCGGACAAGGACTGACCAGCAGGTGACGACTAAGGACCGAACAAAGGACACGGTAGGATTGGAATGATGAGGTGAAAGAGGGAGAGATTGTCCAGGTGCTTGAGGGTGCAAAAGTGGATGTAAGTGGAATAAGTGAGGCTAAATGGAGAGAGAAGAATATGAGAGAATGGGAGTATGGATGGGGTATATGCGCGGGAGTGGGTGAGAAATAGAGAGCAAAAGAAGGAGTGTTTATTGTTGTGTGAAAGAGATGGAAGGAGAATATAAGAGAGTATGAATCAGTTGGCCCAGTGACTGTGTGGGTAAGATTGACAGTTCTACTAAGATGTGGGCGATTGTGTGTGTGTGTGTGTATGTGCCAACGCAAGATCGTGCAAACAGAGTGAAAGAAGAGTTCTCGACAAATGTGGAAACGTGCATGGAAAAGTTTGAAAGGAATCAGAAAGTGTTTTTGATTGGAGATATGAATGGAAAAGTAGGGAATGTGAAGGTGGATGGAGTAGTTGGTGAGTGGGGTGTACCTGCAGAAGTGGATGAGAATGGCAGTGCTATAGTGGATATTTGTTCAGGGAGGGGGTTGGTGATAGCCAATACCCTCTTTAGACACAAAATGATCCAAAGGTATACATGGCGAGTGATAAGGATGTTGCGTGGTGAACCGAATGAACGGAAGACAGAGATTGATTAAGTGTGTGTGTGTGTGTGTGTGTGTGTGTGTGTGTGTGTGTGTGTGTGTGTGTGTGTGTGTGTGTGTGTGTGTGTGTGTGTGTGTGTGTGTGTGTGTGTGTGTGTGTGTGTGTGTGTGTGTGTGTGTGTGTGTGTGTGTGTGTGTGTGTGTGTGTGTGTGTGTGTGTGTGTGTGTGTGTGTGTGTGTGTGTGTGTGTGTGTGTGTGTGTGTGTGTGTGTGTGTGTGTGTGTGTGTGTGTGTGTGTGTGTGTGTGTGTGTGTGTGTGTGTGTGTGTGTGTGTGTGTGTGTGTGTGTGTGTGTGTGTGTGTGTGTGTGTGTGTGTGTGTGTGTGTGTGTGTGTGTGTGTGTGTGTGTGTGTGTGTGTGTGTGTGTGTGTGTGTGTGTGTGTGTGTGTGTGTGTGTGTGTGTGTGTGTGTGTGTGTGTGTGTGTGTGTGTGTGTGTGTGTGTGTGTGTGTGTGTGTGTGTGTGTGTGTGTGTGTGTGTGTGTGTGTGTGTGTGTGTGTGTGTGTGTGTGTGTGTGTGTGTGTGTGTGTGTGTGTGTGTGTGTGTGTGTGTGTGTGTGTGTGTGTGTGTGTGTGTGTGTGTGTGTGTGTGTGTGTGTGTGTGTGTGTGTGTGTGTGTGTGTGTGTGTGTGTGTGTGTGTGTGTGTGTGTGTGTGTGTGTGTGTGTGTGTGTGTGTGTGTGTGTGTGTGTGTGTGTGTGTGTGTGTGTGTGTGTGTGTGTGTGTGTGTGTGTGTGTGTGTGTGTGTGTGTGTGTGTGTGTGTGTGTGTGTGTGTGTGTGTGTGTGTGTGTGTGTGTGTGTGTGTGTGTGTGTGTGTGTGTGTGTGTGTGTGTGTGTGTGTGTGTGTGTGTGTGTGTGTGTGTGTGTGTGTGTGTGTGTGTGTGTGTGTGTGTGTGTGTGTGTGTGTGTGTGTGTGTGTGTGTGTGTGTGTGTGTGTGTGTGTGTGTGTGTGTGTGTGTGTGTGTGTGTGTGTGTGTGTGTGTGTGTGTGTGTGTGTGTGTGTGTGTGTGTGTGTGTGTGTGTGTGTGTGTGTGTGTGTGTGTGTGTGTGTGTGTGTGTGTGTGTGTGTGTGTGTGTGTGTGTGTGTGTGTGTGTGTGTGTGTGTGTGTGTGTGTGTGTGTGTGTGTGTGTGTGTGTGTGTGTGTGTGTGTGTGTGTGTGTGTGTGTGTGTGTGTGTGTGTGTGTGTGTGTGTGTGTGTGTGTGTGTGTGTGTGTGTGTGTGTGTGTGTGTGTGTGTGTGTGTGTGTGTGATTGATTGAGGTGAGTAATGGACGCAAGAACATATACAGTTTGGGAGAGTGGACTTTCTGACCACCACTTGGCAGTGGTGAAAGTCAAGTTTCAAATGAATTTATTTATTTATTTATTTATTCATGGTACACTCCCACCAAAGCATCACGAATTTTGAAATATGTGACCGAAGAATTTGAAAACAGCTCTCCTCATGTGTCATCTCCCAGTAATGGTCACTGCACCATAAACCAGTTCACAGCATACCGGTGTAATAGGCTAAAGTCAGGCACACAAGTCATTCTTAGATGACTTTGTACATTCTCCTCATTTTCACATCCATCGTACTCAGATATCAGGTAGGTTTTGTTAGAGGTGTACAGCTTAAAAAAGAGGGGAAACCAGCCCCACTATCCTTCCTTTTTGTCCCGGCTCTTTATGAATGGTTACAAGTTTTGGGGTATGGCATTAGTAAGAGAAGTAAGAGTATGCGCAATGAAACTAGGATTGTTTCGAACATATTAGTGATGTGGTGTACTTAAGATGGACAGGATATGAAACTGTAATTCGTTCTAGGTGTGACTGATATTTGTACAAAGATTTAAATGCTAGGAGTTGAAGCCTATTCTGAAACTTTGTAGGCGACTAAATTATTATCTGGAGGGTTTATGTGAAGCGAATGTGTAAAGGAAATAAATGTGCAGGTGGTAATGTTCATGAGGTGGAGTCAGAATCCTGAAGGCGTGAATTAGGTCAAAGATAATGTGGCTCATTTCACTCAGCATGCAACTGACAGTTTTCCCAGGTTTGCAAACTCTTTCCGTATTTCTGGATCTTATCCCGTCCCCTCCCGCCCTTCAAGTGGGAATAAGGGTCGTGATGATTATAGTAAAGGTGATTAATAAAAATAAAAAAAATGTTTACAATTTACTATATTTACTTCCTTTTTTAAGCTTATAAATTTCATAAGAGTTTAAACATTACTCTTTTTTACGCAAATAATACGACATGCATCCTTTTAAACTCTCCTTTTCCGCTGATCTTACTCTTGACTTCTCACACTATCATGAAAAAAAAAAAGTCCCACTCGGACATCAATATAGGCGCAAAGATACCTGCATGATGTCGTGTTGCACTCTCTGTAGGCCCACTCGATTTTTCTGCTGCCAGTCAATCCATCCATATGACTGACGCCAGCTGCTTTTCATCCTTGAGCCGCTGTACTCCCCACCTCCTTTACGTAATTTACACACATGTGTTCCTTCTCTAGAAACTTATACTCATTCATCACTTCAGTTCTCTCTTGTCAGCATATCAGCAATTTTTCAAGAGACATACTTGACTCTCGTTTATTGCACTTTTACTTTCCTATCACGCTATTTACAGCCATTCACAGATCTCTAAATGAGGTCGTAATAATACTGTTCACTCTTACCTATCTACACAGCGTTAAACCATAGTGGAAATATTCTACCTATCATCATTCTACACCATCCCCGTCCCTCTTTAAACAACTCGAATGATAATCTCCTCTTCAGTCATAGCTCCATTCATTTTTATACTGAAAAGCAATGTGAGCAACCCACACCCTGACTTTATTTCAGTGTTGACATTAAGCTACTCAGGCATCAAAATACTTTATGAGCCTCATAAAACTCTTTACAGCATTCTGCTGATAAATGGGTGCATCAGCCAAATGACAAAGACAAGCGGCCAGTGCTGCAGTGAGGTAAGATTGTCGGCCTGCATTTTTCGCTTTCAGCTGCGGAAGCCGGCTAGCTCCTCGAGCGAATGAACTTGCAATGCATGTGAACCCCTTCTTTCAGGTGCACGGCCTCTTTTTGTCATGTTCTGAAGACTTCAGCCCTGTGGCCCCACCTGATAACTAGAGCCTTGTGGATCTGGATGAAACCTTTGGGGGATCAAGGAACAGGTTGAATGTCCTATAATCTTGCATGTAACGCTTACTGGTATGCAGACACGCCCTGGCCAATCAGCTGAGGGCAGGGTTATGATGTAGTCCCGCAGATGGCGTACCTTCTAGGGCGAATAACGGGTATGAGGAAAGTGGGGAATGAGAGGGAGATTGTGTTGGAATGGAGCATGACGTCACAAAGTACAGACTTCAGTCACTTTCAGATTTAATTCGGTTTCCCTTTCAAACCTTGACTTTCCATTTTCTCTGCACATCACAATACGAGAAAAAACAAGATTCACCGGTGATATAAGCAGTAACTCAAATAAAGTACGACTATTACACTGGACAAAGATGGGACATTTTGGTGTGTGTATAATATATATATATATATATATATATATATATATATATATATATATATATATATATATATATATATATATATGCCTGTGTGTGTGTGTGTGTGTATGTTGTCCATACACCTACACACCAGGTGCATGTGCATATATTTATTGTCCTTGTGCAGGGATTTTGAATCGAAGTAATTTTATAATGCGTACCTTTTCTGTCTATCTATCTGCCTGAGTATGTGACTATGTATACGTATCTATTTACAGTGAATATGTATACAATATGTCTCCCTGTAAATGTATATATGAATATATCATGTATATGTCCATGTAGCATATGTATATGTATGCACGTCTGTACACATACCCATATCTTTATATACGCATCCCTATCCTGTACATACAGTATGATTATGGCTACATGTTCGTGAATATATACGTAAATGTATAGATACTGTATATACGTATATGTATTTGTGCATATGTGCCTCTCTGCATACGTATGTCTATATGTGTGTGTTATGTATCCCTTTGTTCATTCCTAAACTTGTAATGATAATTATGGCAACAACATTGTACCATGTATGTGACATTGTATCTCTTTGATCAATACTGTCCCTGTAATGATACTTCCTTCTATAGCTTTCATGCCATTAGGTGTCCATGTCACCCTTTGCTCTCATGCACCCTACCCTGCTTGGCCCTCACCGATAATGTTCCCTAGAATTTTGGGGTGTGTACTGAAAGGTAAATAAAAAACTTAAATAATTATTACTTCACCGGTAATATTTTCCCTGGATAGTAGCTTTCCATGATCATGATAATTTCCCTGAACGATAACAGTTTCCCCTGAACGATAATGGTTTCCCTGGACGATAATTGTTCTTTGGACGGCAGTACTGTAATTTCCCTGGACGATAATAGTATCCCCGGATGATAGTTTCCCTGGACGATAATAATTTCCCCAGATTATAAGAGTACTGTATATGCGCAGGAGTAGGTGAGAATGAGAGGGGGAAAGAGGCATTATGTACCTGTAATCTGTACAGAGAGATGGAAGGAGAATATAAGAGAGTATGGATCAGGTGGTTTAAGGAATGCGTGGGTAAGACTGAAGGTGGGATTGAAAATGTGGGCGATTGTGTGTCTGTGTATGCGCCGACGCAAGATCGTGCAGGCAAAGTGAAAGAAGAGTTTTGGGCAAATGTGAAAGCTTGCATGGAAAAATTTGAAAGGAATGAGAGAGTGTTTTTGATTGGAGATATGAATATAAAAGTAGAGAATGTGAAGGTGAATGAAGTAGTTGGTGAGTGGGGTGTGCCTGCAGAATTGGATGAGAATGGCTGTTCTCTAGTGGACATTTGTGCGGGGAGGGGGTTGGTGATAGCCAATCCCCTCTTTAGACACAAAATGATCCACAAGTATACGTGGCAAGCGATGAGAATGGCGGGTGGTGAACTGAATGAACAGAAGGCAAAGATTGATTATGTGTGTGTGGATGACAGAATGAGACGGTATGTAATGGATGCAGGAGCATACAGAGCTTGGGGGAGTGGACTCTCTGACCACCACGTGGTGGTGGTGAATGTCAAGGTCGAAATGAAATGGAGGCGTAAGAGAAAGGAAGGATAGGAGGAAGCAGTTCCTACAAAGAAGGTAGAAATGTTGCAAGAGGATGGAAAGAAGGCAGAATACGAGAGAGAAGTGTAGATGCGACAGGGTAAATATGATTTGGAGCATATGGGGGAGGTGGAAGGTGTGTGCAAGATATTCACTGAAGAAATCTGTGCATCATGTGAGGTGGTGTGTGTGGTGAAAAGAAGACAAAAGGGGATGCAAGAAACACCATGGTAGAAAGAAGAGGTGAGACAAGCTATGGTGCAAAAGAAGACAGCATGGTTACAACGAGAGAAGGGGAAGAAAGGGCATAAAGGAATCTGAGAGACAGAAGAGAGAGTTATATGTAGAGACGAAGAGAGAGGCGAAAAGATTAGTAAGAGAAAGTAGAGAATGGATGAGGAATTTAGGAGGAATCTGAGTGTAAAGCGGAGAGAATGTAAGAAAATGTTCTGTAAAGAGGTAAAGAGAGCTAGACAGGGTGATGAGAAGTTAGCTGGGGAGGGGCAGATAAAAATTGTAGATTACTAGTGGAGAAGGGAGAAAAAGTGAGCATATGGAGAAGACACTTTAAGCAATTTTTGAAAATTGAGAATGAAAGTAATGCAAGTACAAGTGGCCGGGGACTGGCTGGAAGAAGAAGGGATGTCAGAAGAGAGAAAGAAATCAGTAGGATGAAAGTTGTGGAAGCAAAGAAGAAAGTCAAAATGGGGAATGCCACAGGAATTGATGGAGTGTGTGGTGAAATGCTGAAGCATGAGGGAAGAGATAGTAGTAGAACTGATATGGAAGATGTGATGATTGACCTGGGAGGAAGGGAGAGTCCCGGAGGATTGGAAGCTGGGTATAATTATTCCCCGGAACAAAGGGAAAGGGAAAAAAGAAGTGTGTGGTAGTCATACGGGCAATGTCTTCTAAGTATAATACGAAAAGAACATGGCAGGATACTTATTGACAGAGTTAGGAAAAGAACAGAAGAATCAGCTGGAGAAGAACAGGGAGGTTTTAGGAAGGGAAGACGTTGTGTGGATCAGATATTTATTCTTAGGTCTTTACTGGAAACGTTTCTAGACAAGGGGACGAAGTTATATGTGGCCTTCATGGGTTTGGAGAAACCATATGACAGGCTGGATAAACAAGGAATGTGGAAAATATGAAGAATATTGGGATTAGATGGAAAGTTGTTGAATGGTGTGAAAAGCATGTATGAGGGCGCTAAGGCTGCAGAGAGTGTGGAAAGTGAAGAGTGAATTTTTTGTCCGAGTGTTGAATTGAAACAGGGATGTGTCATGTCTCCATGGATGTTCAATCTGTATATGGATGGTGTTATAAAAGAGATACAAGGTAGGGCAGTGGATGTTGGAGCAGCCCCAATGAGAGAGGGCAGCGTTAGGGAACTTCCTGTACCGTTGTTTCCAAATGATACTGTGTTGTTAAGCGAAGACGAAGGGGAATTACAAGGCTTGGTGAATGAGTTTGGGAGTTTGTACAAGAAATGGAATGTAAATGTGAATGTAGGAAAGAGTAAGTTATGGTCTTAGTGAGAAATGAGGTCACTGAATGTACAGTTAGGTTGGATGATGAGGAAATGGAAAATGTGAGTGATTTAAATACTTGGGTAGTTTGATGAGTAAGGACGGATGTTTGGAGGGTGAAGTGCTTGAAAGAGTACAACAAGGAAAAAAGATTGCTGGTTCCCTGAAAGCAGTGATAAGAAATAGGGATGTGAGCATGGAAGTAAAAAGATCGCTGCACGATAGTATTGTGATACCAACACTAACATATGGAAGTGAAGCTTGGACCTTGTTGGAAGGACACAAGAGTGAAAACAGGGGAAATAAGTTATTTGAGAGGAGCATGTGAAGTTACATGGAGAAACGGACTGACAAGTGATGAAGTGAAGGAGCGTTGTGGTGGGGATGTGAATGTGATAGAAAGCATAAGGAGAAATACAATGAGGTTGTTTGGCCATGTGGAGAGGATGGATAGCGAGACTCTAACAAGGAAAAAGTGTGTGAGTGAGGTGGAGAGGGGGGAGGAGAGGGGGGGGGAGAGGATGGGAGAGGCCGAGGATGAGATGGAGGGATGGAGCAGAGGGGTTTATGAGGGAGGGGGGATGAGAGCTGGGAGCAGGGCAGTGAAATGGAGAGGGACAGGGGGATAAGAGTTTCCCTGGATGACACTAGTCTCTCTGGACGATTGTAGTTTCCCTGGACGATTGTAGTTTCCATGGACGATTGTAGTTTCCCTGAACTTTAAGACGATTATAGTTTCTTTGGACGATGAATGTTTCCCTTGACGATAATACCTTCCCTGGACGATAAAGGTTTCCCTGTTACTGGAGTAGGGCACCATATAAACAATTTGAGACTACAAGAGTTTATAAAAGTGAAAAGTTGTGTGTGTGAGAGAGAGAGAGAGAGAGAGAGAGAGAGAGAGAGAGAGAGAGAGAGAGAGAGAGAGACGTTGCTGCGAGCTGGTAAAAAGAGAGATGATGAAGCCCCACAACCTTTAATGCTGTACTGAACAGTATGAACACCTAAATTTTCTCCGAACTGGGGTGAATGTAGCAGCTGGGCTTTAGAGGGCGTGGTGCCTGTTCAACGCACTCACTGTCCGGAATTAGTTTTGGACAAAAGAAATATGATGATACCGTGGTAGAAGCCAAAGAAAAATATCAAGGCCATCGGTGGATTATTTAAGAATGAGTTGTGCAACATCTATACTACAAAAGCGGCTCTCTCTCTCTCTCTCTCTCTCTCTCTCTCTCTGTGTGTGTGTGTGTGTGTGTGTGTGTGTGTGTGTGTGTGTGTGTGTGTGTGTGTGTGTGTGTGTGTGTGTGTGTGTGTGTGTGTGTGTGTGTGTGTGTGTGTGTGTGTGTGTGTGTGTGTGTGTGTGTGTGTGTGTGTGTGTGTAAATTTGCTAGTCATTCTACCGGTGGTCCCAGCTTGGTGAACGGGTTGATTGGCTGGTGGGCAGATGTGTCGGGTGGGTGGAATTAGAGGTGTGAGGTGATTGGGTTGGGAAGGATGAGATGTGTGTGGAATGGTTAGGTCGGTGAAGTGGGTGGGGTAAGCAGGTGGGGTGGGGTGGTCAGGCAAACGGGTGTACTGGGATGGGCATGGCTGGTGAGGTGGTTTTGCTTGATCAGTGTCGTGGGCGACGTGGGTAGAGTGAGTGAGTAGGGTGGGTAGAGAGGGCGAGTGGGAGGGATAGCGGGTGGGTGTGACGAGTTGGTGGGATAGATGGATTGTCGAGTGCGGTAGGGTGGGGAGGGTGGCGAGTAGGGAAATGTGGGGTGGGTTGGCAAGTGTGTATTGTGGGTGGATGGGTGTGCCTTGTGGGTGGATGGGTGTGCCTTGTGTGTGGATGGGTGGATGTGTGGTTTCCTGGATTAAAAGACGGAAGGCAGGCTTACTAAACTGGGTGGGTAGGTGGACTGGTTGAAACTGGTGTACTGAGGATTTTGGTTCAATGATTAAATAGGTCTATGGTTGAAATGTGTCCGTGTATGGTAATAGGCTCAAGAGGGATATGTCCTTGAGGAAAATGACCTACTGTAACTGTCAAACACACATATAATGGGTAAAATAAATCCATAACAGATATAGATCCATATAAGAAACACTGTCATGCAGAGATTTGGTGTCCCCATGAAGAAAATGGAAATGTGGGCAGAAAAAGGTTCACGGAGGAAATAGATGCTAGAAGGAAATTAGTTCAAGCTGGGAAAAGAGATCCATGTGTAAAGTAGGTCCATGGGGAATAAAAAATTTGAAGGAAAATAGGTCCATGAAGGGAAAACGATCAATTGAAGGAATAATAGGTCCTTGGAGGGAAATTGGTCCATGGAGGGAAAATAAGTCCACGGAGGAAAAAGTGGTCCATGGAGGGAATGCAAGTCCATGAGGAAAATAGGTTCATGGGTGAAAACACTTGATAGAGGAAAAATAAGTCCATGGGAAAAGGCGGTAAATTGTTACTATTCAACACGAGTTATGTGGATAAAAATAAGTTTCTTCTTGTGTTTTATGTGTTTCTTTTGATTTTGACCATTTCTTGAGAAGTGCTTCGTTTACCTAGGCTATTTTTCTTCCCGTCTGAGGCCTCCTTTCAGAACTGGGGACCCGTTGGAAATACACGGTTTTTCGGCGGGGTAAATGCAGGGAAAAATTGCATTTTCACTGGAAAATAATAGTATAAATCAAATCAAAACACGCAATCACACACAAACACACACAATAGTCACACACACACACACACACACACACACACACACACACACACACACACACACACACACACACACACACACACACACACACACACACACACACACACACTGTTCATACACCGCTCGCTGGCACAGTCGTAACGTTCTCGCTTGCCATCTGGTAGACGGGAGTTCGCGCCTCGCTCAGGCTGCGAAAAGTTTCACTGACGAAGTGGGTGGTTACTGTCCCCCTTGAGCAAGGGGATGGGTGTGTGCGTGTGTGAAGGTTACAGCCTTGCCCTTAGATCGGACTATATGAGCTCTCAGCTCCCTTCCGGGAGGGTAAAAGCTGACGATCACGACCATCAAGTGATCCTGACCGACCCGGTGAATTACACACACACGAGAGAGAGAGAGAGAGAGAAAGACCTTTCATCCAATGTCGTTACAGGTGGGGAAACCATTACCTCAAGAACTATTTCCTTATTTACTCAAGCCAAACAGCACGTGACGTAAACAAGACATTTACACCGTCTATTTCAAGCATTAATCTACCCTCATCCACCCAAAGCAGATCGGGCCTAACTTAAGATCATGTAGCCTAACTAGCATATATCTTATGACTAAATTCCAGAGGAGGATAAGTTGTAAGAAATGGTTGCTGTTATTGATGATAGGAACCCACATGTAAACCTGAGTATCCTGTGTCTACTAGCAAGGGAAAACACACACACACACACACACACACACACACACACACACACACACACACACACACACACACACACACACACACACACACACACACACACACACACACACACACACACACACACACAAATAGGTCTAAGGGGAGAAAGTAGGTCTGTGGGGAAAAATGGTCCATGGAGGAGAATTAGTTCAAGTGGGAAAAAGGGTTCATTGGGTAAAGATCCATGGGAAATATAAGCCTTTTAGAAAAAGTGGGTCCAAGGGGGGAAGTAGGTCCAAGGGAGAGTGAAGTAGGCCCAAGGGAGAGAAAAAAACAGGGTCTGTGGGGAGAAAAGAAACCACAGGGAAAGAACGTAATGCAGAAGGGAAAAGAGGTCCCAAGGGGGATAACAGGACCAGAAAGGAAAAGATGTCCAACGGGAAAATCTCAAAAGGGAAAGACATCCAATGGGGAAAAAAGATCCAAGGGGCAAAGAAGGTTCATGGGAGTAAATTGATCTAATGGATAAAAAGGACCATTGAGGAAAATAATTGGTCCATGGGGTTAAAATAAGTTAGTAAGAGAAAATAACTGGGTGGAGATGGCCCTGGTAGGTACCCACTGTCTGGCTTATGTGTTAAGTTCAACGTATATATTAATAAAGGCTACAATTCACTGGGAAAACACAGTATAGCTGGGGACAATAACATCGCTCGTCTCTAGGTGACCAATTACGAGACTAACAGTCTGAAATGTTTGTTGGGCTCAGAAAATAGTATCACTGACTATCGAGAGTCGTTGCTCACACTCTATTTATGTCTTGTACTGCAGTAAATCGATAATTATGGCTGGAACTGTTCATTCTCAGCATTCATACGGTTGAAATAATACTTACAGATGATGCTACGCTGCTTAGAGTCCTCTTGTACTCTAGAGACGGAGAACAGTCCAGTAAGAAGAGAGCTTTGCAAAATGCCTGTCGACTGCACAAGGGTCATTAATGCAGTCAGTCTCTAAGTCCCAGTGTTTCCCCTGGATACGACCCGTAACAGCCAATGCCACACCCACGTTCCCATTAGTAGTACTTGTGAGCAAGAACAAGGGTAAATAAATTTTGCCCATGAGTCTGACTTGCACGAGAATTAAACTGGTGACATAATCCAAGAAAAGCAATAAGATACCTCCACACTTTCAATTTGTCACTTTAATATTCCCTGCAATTTGGCTGTTCAAAGTTTGGCAGGCACACGAGTGAACATGCAAATAATATTATACAAGCTTGAGCTTGCAAGAGCTTATAAATTCGGCCTGACAATTAGACTGGGTGTAATTCAATAGTTTTCGTGAACACACACACGCACACACAAGCCGCCGTCTTACTGGTGAATGAGCATCGCCAGGTTCTAAGTTCATCAATATACTGAAGGGGGATGCTCGTAATCTCACATACTCTTGAGGCTCGCTGGCACCTCTTCCATAATTCTTTATTTCTGTGTTTGGTACATTAAATTCTCTCGTATGGTATCTGTGTAGAGTAGCCTGTATCAGTTTTAAAATAATTGTAAATTCAATACATGGAAATAATATGGAAATAATAAGGTGGAAATATAAAATATCGATAAGGAACAGGTCATAGAAACTGCTAATTCGAACCAGAATACGATCCAATAGGAAGAAGCACCACCTCTCCTGGCATAAGAATGGCTCTAGTAATGGGAATGTTTCCCTATAGATGGCTCTGTAAACTAGGGTGAGTAGTCTGCTCATTGTTGACTGAGCTTAGGTTGCATAAACCATGGGAGTCTTAATCGAAAGTCCAATACAAACAAGGGGAGTTTAGATCTTTCCAGTCAGGTGTGTGTAAGCAGTGTGCTACAACTCATACTACATATAATATGGTACTATTAGATGGGAAATAACGAAGCGTGTTGCGGCCAACTAAACTCGAAACATTGCGCTGCTTCGAAATCCATGCTAGCTCACTGTCGCAGAAACGAACCAAGTCTAGGAGTACTGTGATGAAATGAAATCGAACCCTGTACACGAACTTTAACCTCCGCTAATCTGTTGATACCTCTGTCTGTTTCCTGATGACTATATTACAGGCAGATTATGAAAGCAGCCAATTAGTGACATGGTAACTCAGTTCGAGAAATGAGGTTAAATTGGGTTTGGTTAATTCAGCTTAGGTTAAAATAGGCTAGTTAGGTTTAGCTGGGATAATCTAGGTTAGATCAAGACCTTCCATGAGTGATAATGTATACCATAATGAGTAACACCTAAATCCTCACGGGGGGATATGATGCCACTTGGGATTAAGAATGTTTACCAAGTCTTAATCATCTCTATTTTTAAGTCTGAAAACATATAATAACCATTCACGCATATATATATATATATATATATATATATATATATATATATATATATATATATATATATATATATATATATATATATATATATATAATTTATTTATATCTATATATAGTTTGAAAGGGTACAGCAGGGAAGAAAGGTTGTTGGTTCACTGAAAGCAGTGATGAGAAATAGAGAGGTGAGTTTGGAAGTTAAGAAGTCACTGCATGCTAGTATTATGATCCCTACCCTGACGTATGGAAGCGAGGCATGGACTTTGCTAGAGGGGAACAAGTCAAGAGTGAGAGCAGTGGAAACGAGTTACCTGAGAGTGATATGGAGTGTCACATGTGACATGGAGGGACAGGTTAACGAATGAAGAAGTGAAGGAACGTTGTGGGGTGGATGTGGATGTGGTTGAGAAGATTAGGAGAAATACACTGAGGTGGTTTGGACACGTGGAGAGAATGGAGAGTGAAAGACTGACTAAGAGGGTGTATGCAGGTGAAGTGGAGGGAGGGAGAGGGAGGGGAACTGCGAGGATGAGGTGCAGGGATGGAGTTGAGAGGTATATGAGGGAGGGGGGAGGGTAGTCAAATGGTGGGTGACAGAGCGACTAGGAGGCATTATGTCTGTGGCCACCCTTTGAGGGATTAGGGCGTCGGGCTTTAGATAGATGGATAGTTTTTTTTTAATTCTTTCACAGAAATTGGGTCATATCTCAAAAGCAAGGCTTTGCGTTTTAAAAAGTTATATTTCTCATTTTCCGGATCATCATAAATATTAGAGTAAATAATTATAGATCAATAGAAGAACTGGTATATTTCTTACATTTTTTTAACCTTGATTTTATTATTATATTTTTCTCCACTCTATTTTGTTAAACCTTGACATTGTCCCTTTTCATAGATATTGGGAGAAAATAATTTAGTTCAGGGACTGAAGCATGTATACAAAAATCTATTTGATCTCTTTATATAATTGTGTTTCATTAGTAGTGAGACTAGTTCTCTAGATTTTTGATGAAAAAGAAGCTTAAAAATTATCAGTATACCACCACTTTGTTTATAAGCTTTTCCAAACAGCCTTTTTTTCTGGAAAACCTTCTTGACCAATTTTAGTAAGACTTACAGGTTTCGTGTTTTACATGATCTCACAAAACGTATTAATAAGTTAGACAGATTCACGGAAAATAATAAAATCACTTCTAAGTAATTGGCGCTCAGTTCACGTGGATTTGTTATGAAATGTTTTTTACCGAAACTGGAGTAAACATGAAGAAATGGCACCTGAATTGAACAAGATTATGATCGGTGGTTTGAAGGTGGAAATGAAAAACACGAAAGCTATAATAGCGGAAATAGTAAGCTATTTACACTAAAAGCTCGTGATGCAGAAATGGAAATTTAGTCCAATCACAGAAAAAAGGTATAAATATTGTTTTGAGGTCGATTTAATGGACTTAAAGTTATAAGACAGTTTTTCATTATGCATCCACTAATATGTAACCTAATCAGTTACCCAAGCGCAAATAAGCTGACTATATAAAAGCTTCATAAACTCAATATTCATCATCTACCATACGTACAGCATACACATTTTTATATACACACTATAGAAAACATTACCTTGATGTTTGGAGATAAGATCGATTAAAGTATAGTTACTTCCCTTGATTCCGCATGTAAATATAACAAACACTATGTCAAACTCCCACATAAGATGAAGAGAAAGTTATTTATCTGTCGTTGCTCTTCCTGGACACCTGTGAGAAGATTAACTACGTCTAACTGCCTGTCAAGACGTAGCCTAACTTTCACTTCTGACATGATAAACCTTGATCAAGCAGCACAAAAACATTTACTTACTAGTACAAAACATACAAAATATATTATACAGAGAGAAGTTATATTACAGAAAACAATAGTAAATTACACTATAATAATTTTACTCTAACTTGGACAAAAATTGCTGTCCCTCCACCGTGATTGGTGAATTCTAACAACAGACTGAGGCTGGGCATCCATTTGTACGTGATCCCTGATCCATATCCACGTCAGCGTCCATACCGGTGTCAGTGGAAAATCGAACATAGAAGAAAATGTAGAGAACCATCCATTTAATAGTTCCTTATCTGCGTCCGCATCCATGCCCGCGAGGAACCACGCAGTCGGTGATTTTTCATGGCCACGAATGCTGTGAAAGCTATTGTGGCGCCGCTACAAAACCTACAGAAAGTGACAAAACATCAGAAGTGGCTAATGTATTTCCTGCCAACAGCTTCCAACATGTCTAACTCAAAACTGAGCACTCAAAATGTCCGTGAGACCTTAGCGGAAATGCCGAGAGAAAACTCAGCAATTTATGATGCCAGGTCACTCCAGCATAGGAACTCCATATTCGTTTCCAAAATCAATCAATCAATCATTCATTTCCTGTGGCACCCCACGGGATGCATAGGGCCTCGATGAACTCTCTCCGCCAATATTTGTCTCATGCCATCTCCTTCAGGTCCCACCTACACTCCTCTTCTGCTTCTCTTTTCATTGTCCTCAACCAGGTTCTCCTCGGCCTACCTCTACCTCTTCTTCCTCTAGGAGTCCACTCATGCATAGGACCTCGATGAACTCTCTCCACCAATATTTGTCTCTTGCCATCTCCTTCAGGTCCCACCAACACTCCTCTCCTGCTTCCTCTTTTCGTTGTCCTTAACCAGGTTCCCCTCGGCCTACCTCTACTTCTTCTTCCTATTGGAGTCCACTCTGGCACATGTATTAAACTGCCATCTTTTCTATATATGTGCCCGAGCCACTTCCAGCGAGACAGTCTCACATATTCATCAACTAGTTCCACTCTCGTAATATCCCTTAATCTTTCATTTGTAACTCTGTCTTGCCTCTTTACCCCAAGAATCCTTCTCAGTAGTTTATTCTCAAATCCTAATACTTTCTGATCTATTGCAATTGTACTGTACCATGACTCATGCCCATAAAGTAAAATAGTCTAACCATGGACTTGTAAATTTTTACTTTAGTATATACCGAAAGCATATTACTATTCCAAACAGATTTCAACATTCCAACAGCTCGCCAAGCCTGTCTAATCCTCTCCTCAATTTCATTGTTTAATGATCCATTAGATGATGCAATCGTTCCCAGATATTTAAATTTTCAACATTCTTCACCACATTATTCCCAATTACACAATCGATTTGGTTCTCCACGCCATATTAATAATTTCAGTCTTTCCACAATTTATTACCAATCCTACTTTTTCTCCTTCCTCCACCAGACAATCAAGCACCCTCTGGATCTCGTAAATACTTCCGCAAATCAGTACAATATCATCAGCACAGTCCAAATCCATCAGCTTCTTATTTTCTTTCCAGTTAATTCCTGCACCTGTTCTCCTTACAACCTTTCTCATAACATAATCCATAACCAAAACAAACAGCAATGGCGAAAGAACTCCTCCTTGAATCACTCCTGACCTAACTTCAAATGGATCACTCAAAGACCCACTCTCCATTACCTTACAAAAAGTACCTTCATGCAGGCTTCTAATAATATTTACAAACTTTTCTGGTATACCATAGAATCTCATAATTTTCAACATAGCTCCACGTGAAACACTATCAAACGCCTTTTCAAAATCCACAAAACACAAACTAAGTGGCATTTTCATCTCATTCGCTTGTTGCATTAGATGCCTTACAATAAAAATCTGATCATTACAACCTCGACCCTTTCTAAATCCCGCTTGTTCTTCTCTTAAAATTTTATCAGTTACTGGCTCTATTCTGTTCAACAAGATATTGGAAAAGACTTTTGCAACTACAGGTGTCAAAGTTATCCCCCGCCAATTGCCACACACACTTAAATCTCCCTTTTTGGTATATTTATAATCACTCCAATTTTCCTCTCTTCTGGGATTCCACCATTTTCCCAAGCCACATTAAAAAGTTTCAGAAGCGCATTTATCAACTCATCATTTTCCACCTTAAGTATTTCAGGAAATATTCCATCCTCTCCTGGGGCCTTAATTTTCTTTAACTCCTTTACAGATTTTGCTACCTCTTCCAAGGTTATATCCCCTGTTTCTATCTGCAAATCTCTCTCGGATGGCAAAATGTCCTCTTTAGCTGGGATTGATATATTTAGAACAGATTCACAATGCTCTTTCCACCTTAATTTTATATCCAAATCTTTAGTCATCAAGTTACCATTTCTATCTCGTACAGGTATTTCCTTCCTTCTCTTTTCAGTCTCGGTTAACTCCTTTATTGCCTGATACGCTGTTCTTGTGCTCTGACCGTCATTTTTACTTAATTTCTGTCTCTGTTGCCTTTTCATCATACAGCCTTCTCTTATCACGTCTAACGAGTCTTTTTACTTCAGAATGTAAACTCCAGTACTTTGTTCTAAGTACTTCAACTACCTGGCCATCAACATGTTGTTCTTCACTTCTTAACTTTGCCTCTTTCCTTTTCCGAATTGCATTCCATGTTTCATCTGAAATCCAATCTTTCCTCCTCGCCTTTCCCTTTTTCTTAATAGTAACCTTAGCACTCTCATGCAAAACCTCTTTTACCTATCTCCACATTTGATTAATATCATTGTCTTCAGATTTTATCAAAGTCTGAAGGACTAGAAACCTATTCCTACAATCCCACCGAAACTTTTCCTTCGTGTTCTCATAATTTCTCAGCTCATCAAATCATAATTATTACCTCCTGTACAATTACCATTAACGTTTCTCTTAAGTTTTATTTTAATCTTTGACACAACAAGTTGATGATCACTACCTATATCTGTCCCCCTTCTCACGCAAACATCTTGCATATAACTCCTATGCCTTCTGATAATTGCAATGTGGTCAATCTGGTTACAATATTTACCACATGGTGAAATCCAAGTAGTTTTATGTATTTTTCTATGCTCAAAGATAGTTACGCCAATCATAAGGTCATTTGCCAAACAAAAGCTTCCAAATCGCACTCCATTTTCGTTTCTTTTACCAACACCCTCCTTACCCCTACAGTCTTCAAAGCCATCCCTACTACTGCCAACAATCGCATTAAAATCACGAATGCAAACTAACACATCATATCTTGCCACTCTATTCACTATATCCTGCAGTTTCTCATAAAAGTCATCCTTCATTTCATCAGCAGCCTCATCTGTCGGAGCGTACCCTACAACCATACTGATATTACCATGGTCAGATTTTAAACGACCATAAAGCAAGCGCTCATGAATTGGCTCAAACTCACATACTGCCTGACATGCATCTATACTCAGCAGTAAGCCTACTCCTTGGTAATGATTTCCATCACTCCTACCAGAATCCAACAAAGTAATACCATCTTCCAAATTCATTTTATCAACTCCAAGCAACCTCGTTTCTGCAAGAGTACAAATATCTATACTGTATTCCTTGAACACTGAAATAAATAAGTTCTTCCAATTTACCAGCCTGAAGAGTTCGAACATTCCAATTTCCTATTGTTAAGGCTCTTTTTGGATGTAAAAACTTAGCTTTACACCGTGGGATTCTTAACACCCCCTGCCCACTTAAGGGCTGGACGAAACTGAGGGCCATTGCTTCGTAACCAGAGTTCATCAACTTTTCTTAGGCAGAAAAATATTTTACCCTGGAGCCAATGCCAGTGGCTCGCAGGAACCAGACAGTGGAGAGAGGAAATTAACTAAACGAAAGTAAAATGCAGAAGGTTTGGAAAGTCAAAGTACAAGGGAAAGAGAGACGGCAAAAATAATGTAGCTAAAAGTGTCCCTTTTAGTCGCCTCTTACGACAAGCAAGGAATACTGAGGAAGTATTCTATCCCCCTTTCCCCAGGGGGGGTAGTCTATTCCAAGGCATTGTAAACTCTTCGTATAACATATGAGCATGTGAATGCTGTGTATTAAAACAATAATATACTATGTCAGTAAGTCAGTGGCACGAATTATGTGAATGGCCTCCTCACAAACTGTTTTTCAACCAGTTTTAATTCCTTCACCAAGCTGTAGTATGGTCCATGCTTACTGATTCTGAGGAATATCATTGACCCAACACCATGTTTTTTTAAAAATTCTGATGGCCTCTCTGAAAGATTATACTAGCCATGAGAAGAAAGCTGTCATGCTTGTCTAGTGCTTGACTCAGCCGTCAGGACATATTGTCTTACCGTGACTACCTCGTGCGTAGTTGTCACGGATATAATGGAGGTACACCTCACAGATACATGGACGTGGACACAGACATGGATTACAGACAATTGGATGCTCGGCCTAACATTAGGCCCTTCAGCTGTGGTAATGTGTTCGCTGATGCATGCATATGCAGAAACGAGGTTGCTTGGAGTTGATAAAATGAATTTGGAAGATGGTATTACTTTGTTGGATTCTGGTAGGAGTGATGGAAATCATTACCAAGGAGTAGGCTTACTGCTGAGTAGAGATGCTTGTCAGGCAGTGTTTTCACTACTTGTTTTGACCCACTTACACTTAACCCAAACAACTTTAAATTTTAGCGGCAAAAGCTACAATCTTTCCACTAATTCTTGAAACAAATTGAATGTTCACAGGTTGTCCAGGGCAGAGGGAGAACTAGTTCAAGGGGAGGTGGTCGGCGAGAGAAGGTCGCCCTGGCAGGTGCAAAGAAACATTTACAAGGTGCCACCACACTGAGTGTGGGAAGAAGTGACTTTCGTGCTTTATAACACTACAAAACAAGTTATTCAGATAATTTTAATTGTAAATAACACTTGTTTCACTCTATTGTGGTGTGAGTATAACCTACAAGACCTAAAGCACAAGCAGTACACTCAGTGCTAAACATGCTGTGTGAACGTAACAGTAAATGAGGTGATAGCACAACATGTTCCTTGTAATCTTTTCATTTCCTCACTAAATACATCACTTACATTAAATAGAGAATCGAGATCAAGTCATTGTATTCCCAAACGGCACCACTTAGGTCAGCATCAATAATAACAAGGCTAGCATGATTTAACTGCACAGCATCGCTTATTGACGTACACCTAGATACATAACTGACAGGATATCAATCTTTATGTAACTTTTCTTTATGATTAGTTGCAGGAGTCACTGCCACCACCGGACCCAAGTCAATACGAGTGCCAGTTATGTCATTAGCAAACAAGGGCCTCACACTAAGCACAGGAAGAGTCTACAGTAGTAAAACTACAGTCATCCACTCAGAAACTATTTTGTTACTCAGAAATATCTTAGAGGAGCACCTTGATGGAATTAAGTTTAGTTAATCCTTTCATGTACCATATTTTTCCGTTGTCACCTGGCTGCTAAAGACGCTTTCATTCAATTTAGCAGAGACTTTTCAAACTGGCGGAGTATGTCCTTATGGACGAATTATCTATCTATCTATCTATAGCCCGACGCCCTAATCCCGCAAAGGGTGGCCGCCGACAAAACGCCTCCAAGTCACTCTGTCACCCACCATTTGACTCCCCTCCCCCCAACTCACCCCCCCCTCCCTCATATACCTCTCAACTCCATCCCTCCACCTCATCCTCGGTCTACCCCTCCCTCTCCCTCCCTCCACCTCACCCACATACACCCTCTTAGTCAGTCTTTCACTCTCCATCCTCTCCACATGTCCAAACCACCTCAGTGTATTTCTCCTAATCTTTTCAACCACATCCACATCCACCCCACAACGTTCCTTCACTTCTTCATTCGTCAACCTGTCCCTCCATGTCACTCCACATGCTCCTCTCAAGTAACTCATTTCCACTGCTCTCACTCTTGACTTGTTCCCCTCTTGCAAGGTCCACGCCTCGCTTCCATACGTCAGGGTAGGGATCACAATACCATCATGCAGAGACTTCTTAACTTCCATACTCACTTCCCTATTTCTCATCACTGCTTTCAGCATGCCTACAACCTTCCTTCTCTGCTGTACCCTTTCACGCACTTCATCCCCCAAAGTTCCATCCTTACTCATCACACTACCCAAGTACTTGAATGCACTCACATTCTCCATATCCTCACCATCAACCTCACTGTACACTCTGTGACTTCATTCCTCTCAAACACCATAACTTTACTTTTGTTTACATTAACTTTCAGCTTCCTCCTCCTACACACTGTCCCAAATTCATTCACCAAACCTTGCAACTCCCATTCATCTTCACTCAACAATACTGTATCATCGGCAAACAGCAACACCGGAAGCTTCCAAATCTCACCCTCATTCATTAGGGCCACCCCCACATCCACTGCCCTACCTTGTACCTCCTTTACGACCCCATCCATATATATATTAAACAGCCATGGAGACATTACACACCCCTGTTTCAGTCCCACATTGAGATCAAAGAACTCACTCAGCTCACCATCCACTCGCACCGTAGCCCTAGCTCCCTCGTACATACTCTTCACAGCACTCAACAATTTCCCCTCCACTCCATATATTCTTAATACCTTCCACATACCTTTCCTATCTATTCTGTCATAAGCTTTCTCCAAGTCCATGAAGGCAGCGTACACTTTCCTTCCCTTCTCTAGATACTTCTCCACTAAACATCTTAGAACAAATATCTGATCTACACACCCTTTTCCCTTCCTAAATCCCCCTTGTTCTTCTCCAACTAGCTCCTCTGTCATATGCCTAACCCTATCAATGAGTATTCTACCATATATTTTACCAGTCACACTAAGAAGGCAAATACCCCTATGGTTACCACATACTTCTCTCTCCCCTTTTCCTTTGTACAGAGGAACAATTATACCTGATTTCCAGTCCTCTGGAACCCTTCCCTCTTCCCAAGCCAATCTACACAACTTCCATATCCACTCCACAACAATCTCACCCCCATACCTAAGCATTTCACCACATACTCCATCAATTCCTGGGGCCTTTCCCAGCTTAATCTTCTTCATCGCTTCCACTACTTCCGACCTACTGATCTCTTCCTCCCTCCTCTCATCTCTTCTTCTCCCAGCCATTCCCCAACCACTTATACTCACACTGCTCTCACTCTCTACATTCAACAAATCCTCAAAGTGCTCCTTCCATCTCCTCAATTTCTCTCTCTTCTCTACCAACAATCTATTATTCCTATCTTTCACTCCCCTACTATTTCCCCTTTCACACATCCTTACTTTCTTTACCTCCTTCCAAAACAATTTCTTACTCTCCCTCCATTTCACACTCAGATTCCTCCCAAACTCTTCATCCACTTTCTTCTTACTCTCCTTCACCAGTCTCTTAACCTCCCTTCTCCTGCTCACATATACCTCTCTCTTCTCTCTCTCATCTTCTCCCCTACCTCTACTCGCCAACCATTCACCATATGCCTTATTCTTTTGTTCCACAGCTCGTTTCACCTCATCATTCCACCATGCTGTCCCTTGCACACCCTTGCATCTCCTCCTCACTCCACAAACCACCTCACACGCTGCGCTTATCTCTTCCGTGAATATCTTACATACGTCTTCCACCCCTTCCATCTGCTCTAGCTCATACCTTCCCAATCTTTCTTCCACTATGCTCTTATACTCTGTCCTCTTCTCACTATCTTGCAATTTCTCCACTCTTCTCACAGGAGCTGTTTCCTCCTGTCTTCCCCTTCGCCTCCTCAACCACTTTCTTTGCAGCTCTACCTTGGCCATCACTAAGTGATGGTCCGAGACTCCATTCCCCCACCCTCTCCACACCCTTGCATCCAACACTTGTCTTCTCATTCGCTCATCCACACACACGTAGTCTATCATTGCCTTTCGTTCAACAAGTTCACCATCCATCCTCCTCATTACTCTCCATGTATACCGGTGGATCATCTTATGACGAAAGTAGGTGTTGGCTATTGCCAACCCCTTACCAGCACAGATGTCCACCAAAGCACTACCATTCCCATCTACTTCTGCTGGCACACCCCACTGACCAACCACTCCATCCACTCGTACATTCCCGACTTTGCCATTCATGTCTCCAATCAACAGCACTCTCTCGCTCCTCTCAAACTTGTCCATACATGCTTCTACTCTCGCCCAAAACTCATCTTTCACTCTTGCCACACATACAATCGCCCATGCTTGTATACCTACTTTCATCCTCACCCATACAATCCTTGCACCCACTGTTCCATACTCTCTTATATTCTCCTTCCACTTCTTGCTTATCATCAGACATACTCCCTCTCTTGCCCTCTCATTCTCACTGACTCCCGCACATATACCTACACCGTATTCCCATTCTCTCATCCTTTCACCTTTCCATTTAGTTTCAGTCAATCCACATATATCCACTTTTGCATCCTCAAGCACCTGGACAATCTCTCTCTCTTTCACTTCATCATTCACTCCTCTCACATTCCACGTTCCTACTCTCAGAATGTCCTTTGTCCGTTCCTTAGTCGTCAACGTATGGTCCGTCCGGGTCCGAGGCGCTTTATTTGCTTTTTTAGTTAGTTCTTTTTACGGGGTGGGGCACTAACCCACCACCAACCCTTTTAGTCGCCTCGTACGACAAGCAGGGATACTGGGGGAGTATTCTTGAAACCCCTCCATAGCGGTTAAGAATTGGTCCCATGTTGATATGGCATTGTTTACTCAAAATTAACTCTAGAATCTCCTCTTGAAGTTAGTAATTCGTCTCGGAACACCCTATACAGCATTAAAAAAAAAAACGTCATCATACATCAGAGGTTAATGAACGCCCTACACCCCACAGTCCAAGAACGTTTCACTAATGTGCACAGGATCGTTTGATGTTAGTCACAATAAAATGACATGGGCATCATCGGTATACAAAGATTATTCCTAATTTACACAGACCGAGGATATCTTCTGTCTATCTATAGCCAAAAGCCTTAATCCCGTAAGGGGTAGCCACAAACAAATCGCCTCCACATTGCCCTCTCCCCTGCCATTTGGCTGTGCTTCTTTCAGCTTACATAACCCTCTCTCATATCTCTCCATTCTATCCCTCCACCTCGTCCTTGGTCTCCATCTCCAGCTCTTTCCTTTTACCTCACTGACAGACACTGTCCTAGTACGTCAGTCATTCTCCATCCTCTATACATGGCCAAATCATCTCTTAGAGCGTTCGGTCACATCCCCATCAAAACGGACATCTTCCAGAAGCTAGATGAAATCGTCTGATATCTATCTATCTATCTTTCTGTCTATCTATTGCCAGACGCCTTAATCCCGTAAGGGGTGGCTACAAACAAATCTCCTCCATGTCGTCCTGTCCCCCGCCATTTCATTTCCCTGCTCCCAGCTCACACACCCCTCTCTTATATACCTCTCCATCCCATCCCTCCATCTCATCCTTGGCCTCCCCCCTCTTCCCCCCCTCCACCTCACTCATATACATTCTCCTCGTCAGTCTCTCAGTCTCCATCCTCTCCACATGGCCAAACCACCTCAGTGTGTTTTTCTTAACACTTCCAATCACATCCACATCCATTGTGTGTTATCATTATAGAATATATAGAGATGCTTCAGGTTAAATGGATCAACAATTTTTCCACAGGCCCAACCGTCGTGGAATAATAAAAACTCCGCTGATTTTATAACACGTGCAGTATATAACCAAAGCATATAGTACATTCAGTATGGGCTCCAAGGCATTAACGCCCAAGTGGTGACATGTGAAGGTATGTTGTGACCTAAAATACAGAGTATTTAGTGTGGACTTCAAAATTTAGCATTTGAAGGTGTGTGGTGACTTAGTATACAGTGTGTTAAGTGCAGAATGCATAGTGTTAACGCCTAAATGGTGACATGTGAAGACGTGTGCTGATTGTGTAGTGACCTAGTATACAGCATATTCAATGTGGACAGCATGGTGTTGGCGCCCAAGTGGTGGCATGCGAAGGTGTGTAATGACCTAGTAAATAGTATTATTCAACATGGACTCATGAAACTAGCACCCAAGTGATAACATGTGAAGGTGTGTGGCGACCTAGCATACTCGTATAGTACATTCATTGTGCAAAATCAATTACAACAGGAAACAGACCCACAAGAGTGTATGTGAATCTAAACCGGAGACAGGGTGATTTTGCTTTCACAATCCCATTTCCTTCCCGCAAAAACAATTCATAGATACGAAGAGGAATGCTGATCCTAGGATTGACTGAAGCGCCATTTAGAGCTAAAAGACTATATTTTCTTATTGGTAACGTTTCACCCACTTTAGGCTTTTATCTTCTTTGATAACACTGCAGATGTCTTGAAGCGGATGAAACATTACCTAAAAATAAAAGTCTTTACCGCTAAATGGTGTTTTAATCAACTGATCCTGTGATACTGAACTTGAGCTCAGATCAGGTTTGGATCATTCAATCATCTTTAAATGCTGGATTATGAAACTCTTTGGCTTCAGATTTATGCCCTCCAGCATGAACGTTGTTGGTGGGATTTTCTCTGATTTTTAGTACTTTCCTGTTAAGTCCAGCTATACCGTTTTCTCCAGCTTTGCTGGCTTTGTTTCGGTTTGTTGTTGTTGTATCCTCATTATCAGCTACATTAATTTCCACATGAAAATTTTCTCGGGTTCTGGCGAATTCATTCTTTTTCTTTGCAACACCACAGTCTACAGCTGCATCTTCTTTTCTCCTCTTCTCAGTAACATCCTCCTCTATGTCTTTATCCTCATGTTTCATTTCCTCAGCAGTGTCACACTCCACATCCTCAAGCATGTTCAACTTTCCGGCTTTCCTGCGTGCTTGCTGCTGCTTGCGGAAGAAGAATCTGTTTGCCAGGAAATATAAAACGCACAAGACGGCCGACAATCCAGCAGCTAATTGAAAGGTGATACGAATGCCAAGCGGCGCTATTAAGAAGCCCCCCATTAGACTGCCAAGGGCCCGACCTGAAAGAAAGTTTGGTCATTAGCAGAACTATTTTGCTGTTATATAGTCAAATCTCCATCAGATATTCATGCGTAAGAAACTGCATCACCAGAGAGAAACTGGATCTCCTAGCCAACTATGACGTAGCCACCATCACTTTCTATTCTTGTACCAAAACAAAATACAGCTCATATATAATCTAATGCTCTCATTTTAATGCCACTTCTTACACTAAGACCACAACACTTTGACTTTCATATGCATCATCCTTCCTACAGACATCCATTCTCAAATCGTACTTTACCAACTTGTAGATTATCTGTGTTTCACCGGCCCTCCAAGGAGAAGGCCTAGGTTCACCAGTTGATTTAATCTAATGTGATACACATCCAGATCCGGAGAGAGTAACAATGAAAAAATTGCAGTCAACTCTACTTATAAGTGGAGATATGTTTCAGAATATTAACTGTATCCATACAAATGGTACTCTAATTTGGGTGTACATGGAAAACACAGCTTTACGGATACCAAAGGACCTTTAGTGGCTAGTTCTCCGCAGTTTACTAGGAACTTAGAAATAGACGGTTGTTACTTATGAAAGTACATTTGTTTTTCATAGATTTGTCTGATTTTTGTATATGTTTTATTACCTTATATGAGCAATAACATCCCAAAGTTTGAGTAAATTTGGTTGATTAGTTTCTACAGAAAAAAATATATATGCATAATACGTATAAAATAAGAGACGCAAGAAATGGGAAACCAAGGGAAGTGTGTTCATCTGATCTCTAAGATATTTGGTAGTTTTACTAATAAAACCCTCATTATTAAACTGCCCCAACAGTTTTTTAATATTCTTCACCATTGCTGAACAAAGAAATTCCCAAAATGCCTATTTATGTGTTCCAAATTTAACCCCCCTTTTGGCCATGTGCAAAAAACCATTACAGTCATGTTTGTCGGTCTGAAAAAAAAAATATATGCACACAAACTGTTCCTCTTTCATTCCTCTTTTTGTAGGTATTTTGCTTTTTGTCTTATGCTCAAAACTAATCGAGTATATCATTCCAAAGGACAATGAGTTTAGTTCCAAGATATCTCTCATTTTTTGTTGACGTGCAGTGTCTCTACGATTAGAAACAACTTAGGTACTTTTTTTTTATTTTATGAGTTAGGATTGGGGATAGTTATGAAGAGGTAGAGGGTCTTTGGAGAAGACAACGTTGGAGAAAAAAGACGTAGAAGGTTGGGGGTCGTCAGGTGAGGTGGCGGTGGGGTGGGCAGGCGAGGAGGAAGGCAGTGATGGTGGAGAAACAATTGCTGCTTCCAACACGTTTTTTCTCCCCTCAAAAAGGCGTCAAATTCTTCTCTGCCGCTTTCTGATATTGCAGTAGCTTCTTAGAGGGTCTCCCCATCTTCAAAAGTGTCCAAAAACGATGAGAAATGGCTAAGATTAGCACAGACTGAGAACAAACTAAGACCAAGGCTGGCGTGTCTCACCCCTCCCAGTGTCATATCATATCTGGTATTTCTAGCCTCTGCCTCGCTGCCACACACACACACACACACGCTCCCATTGCCAGGAGTATGACAATTTTTGCAGAAAAAACGGAAAAAAATGGAAAAAAAAAAAGTGGTCATACTATACACTGCATAGAAAACGGATATTTCTGCAGGTAAATGACCTCAAAGCTGGAATTAAAAAATAATTTTTTTGAAGGGGAGAGAACTGTTATACGGCTGCCAAATTTTTACAGAGAATGATACTTGGAGTTATTTTATGGGGTAACTTTCGCAAAATGCCTTTGTGAGTCAAAGATCGGCCCCTGCTGGCGTCCATTCCCCTTAATTCAGGGTAGTCCGTAAATAACGCCCAACTAGAAACTCGCTTGATGATATCATATATGCTGATGGGATGGCTCAGTCTGCCTGTGTAAGCGTGGGTCTGGCAGGGAGAGTAGGAAATGAACAAATAATGCAGAATAGACATTGATAATGTTAACTGAACCATCCCCACATATCCCGAGATATTACTCAGCGGAAATGAAGAGAGTGATGTTTATGGACCCAATCAATCCGCATAAAGGAAGAAGGTCAGCAATGATGACATATAGCGAGGCTGTATTTTTCAGACCAACTATCCCAACCTATATCTAACCTCTCCATTTCAACAAATTTCTGCTAAGACAAAATCATGTGGTTGCAGAAAGAATGAAACGTCGAGAACTTGGGCACCGAGCTGTCGACACAAAAGAGTTGTTCGGTATCCCTCGGCCAAGCCTTGAGCACGGACTCGCCATACAACCTCCATGATGGTGTTCACTGTGGGCTGAAATGAGACTAAAGATAAACTAAGTCAACCTCATATGAGGCCGTCGATGCGAGAAAGGGCGAATCCGCTATCCCGACTGAAACCGAGATTCATACTGCAACAAGTACCTCAGTGTATATACTTTTGAATGTACGAGGATATTCGCCAAAAATGCCATTAGATTTTGGTCCGTCGGGTAGAGAGTAACAAGGTGTATTTTTCCTTGGCTTTGACAGTGTCGATTTCAGGGGAGAGTTTGGTGAGAGAGAGGATGAATATCCACACACCACAGGAGTGTTGGTGAGCAATGCAAGGCAGTCTTGACTCCCGAAACATCTACTGCTAAAATATAGCTGTTTGAATACATACATATAAAAAACAATGTTTACAGCCTTCACTTTCTTCATTTTGGTAAGTAACAGTGCCTACTTGAAACTAATATAGGCCAACTGTCAGAAAATGGCATCCAGGTTTGCAAACTTCTATGAAAGACCATAACTTACAAACCATTCATAATTTTCTTAGAATCTACATGTTTCTTAGTTTAATTTGACACAAAAACAACACTGGAACTTTTAAACTAACTTATTTATGAGTTTTTTTTTATTGCCCCAAAATTTAGTAACCCATGAAAATCTGTGGTATTTATTGAACTATTTTTGTAAAAATTATACACAGCAGACAAATCCTTGAAAAGTATACTTGGTGTAAATAACAACTGTGTAGGTGCAAAACATAACAATTTCCCAAAAATTTAATATCCCATGAAAATCTATGGTTTTTACCAAAATATTTTTGTAAAAATTTTACACAGAAGACCATTGCTTGGTACATATGATTGGGGCAAATAACAACTGTGTAGGTGAAAAATAAAACAAGTGAAACAGGCTGTGGCACAAAAGAAGAAAGCATACAATGAATGGATGAGAAATAGGGACGTGGAAGAAGTTGGGAGGCGGAAGAGAGAGTTATATGTGGAAAGAAAGAGGTGAAAAGATTAGTGAGAGAGAGTAAGAAGAGAGTGGATGAGGAATTTGGAAGGAATTTGAGTGTAAAGTGAAGGGACTGTAAGAAAATGTTCTGGAGAGAGGTGAAAAGAGTAAGACAGGGTGGAAGTGAAGTTAGCAGGGGAGTGAAAATTAAAAATGGTAGATTACTAGTGGAGAAGGGAGAAAAAGTGAGCAGATGGAGAGAACACTTTAAGGAATTGTTGAACGTAGAGGATGGAAGTAATGCGAGTATAAGTGGCTGGGGAATGGCTGGGAGAAGGAGGGAGGTGAGAAGACAGGAAGAAATCAGTAGGACAGAAGTTGTGGAAGCAATGAATTAAGTTAAATCGGGAAAGCCCCAGGAATTGATGGAGTGTGTGGTGAAATGCTGAAGCATGGGGGAGAGATAGTAGTAGAATGGATGTGGAAGATGTGCAGATTGGCCTGGGAGGAAGGTAGAGTCTCGGAGGATTGGAAGTCAGGTATAATTATTCCCTTGTACAAAGGAAGAGGAAAAAGAAGTGTGTGGTAATCATAGGGGCATTTGTCTTCCTAGTATAATAGGAAAAGTGTATGGTAGGATACTTATAGACAGAGTTAGAGAAAGAACAGAGAAATTAGTTGGAGAAGAACAGGGAGGCTTTAGGAAGGGAAGAGGTTGTGTAGATCAGATATTCATTCTTAGATCTTTAGTGGAAAAGTTTCTAGAGAAGGGAAAGAAGTTGTATGCGGCTTTCATGGATTTGGAGAAAGCATATGACAGGGTGGATAGACAAGGATTGTGGAAAGTGTTAAGAATATATGGAGTAGATGGGAAGTTGTTGAATGCTGTGAAGAGTATGTACGATGGTGCGAAGGCTGCAGTGCGTGTGGATGGTGAACTAAGTGAATTTTTCTCTTTGAAAGTTGGTTTGAAACAGGGATGTGTCATGTCTCCATGGTTGTTCAATCTGTACATGGATGGGGTAATAAAAGAGGTACAAGGTAGGATAGTGGATGTTGGAGTGGCCCTGGTGAGAGAGGATAGTGTTTGGAAACTCCCTGTACTGTTGTTTGCAGATGATACTGTGTTGTTGAGTGAAGACGAAGGGGAGCTGCAAGGCTTGGTGGATGAGTTTGAGAGAGTGTGTAAGAAACGGAATCTAAAGGTGAATGTAGGGAAGAGTAAAATGATGGTCTTTGAGAGAGGTGAAGTTAGTGAATGTACAGCGAGGTTGGATGGTGAGGAACTGGAAAATGTGAGTACGTTTAAGTACTTGGGTAGTGTGATGAGTAAGGATGGAGGTTTGGAGGGTGAAGTGCTTGAAAGGGTACAGCAGGGAAGAAAGGTTGCTGGTTCTTTGAAAGCAGTGATAAGAAACAGGGAAGTGAGCATGGAAGTGAAAAAGTTACTACATGACAGTATTGTGATACCAACTCTAACGTATGGAAGTGAAGCTTGGACATTGTTGGAAGGACACAAGTCAAGAGTGAGAGCAGTGGAAATGAGTTATTTAAGAGGCGCCTGTGGAGTCACGTGGAGAGACAGGCTGACGAATGAGGATATAAAGGAGCGTTGTGGTGTTGATGTGGATGTGATAGGAAGCGTTATGAGGAACACACTGAGGTGGTTTGGCCATGTGGAGAGGATTGAGGGTGAAAAACTGACGAAGCTGTATGTGAGTGAGGTGGAGGGGGGAAGAGGGAGAGGGGGAGGCCAAGGATGAGATGGACGGATGGGGTGGAGAGTTATATGAGAAAGGGGGGTGTGAGTTGGGAGCAGGGCAGTGAAATGGCGGGGGACAGGGCGACTTGAAGGCGATTTGTTTGTGGCCACCCCAAACGGGATTGAGGCGTCTGGCAATAGATAGATAGATAGATAGAATTGTTTATGGAAGTTCTCAGACTATGAAGCCATTTTCTGACCTATTTTAATTCGTCCCTTCTCGCACCAAGGGCCTCATATGACTTTGCCCTTGCTTGCCTAATCAGTTCATCATCCCTTTGTACTGGATCACTGACAAAAATCTGGTCGAAATCCGTCGAAGGGTTCAAAAGATATCGCTCTCATAAGGATAAATTAAGTTGGCCCCCATATGACCTTGACCTTTGATCCTTTGACCTTGCTGACCTAATCAGTTCATGTCCTCATATTGTATCACTGACTAAAGTTTGGTGGAAGTCAGTCGATGGGTTCAGGAGATAACGCGACCACAAGAATCTTACGAACGCAAGGACTCGCACACGCACGCACCCACGCACGCATGCACGGACAGATCAATTACTTAATGTCTGCTCCACCATAGGTGGGCGGAGGCCTAATAAGGCTAATAAGGCGTCATCCCACTATATTACGTCCATCTTAACTTTTCTTAAAATTGCTATCTCTGTCTCGAATGTTGAGCTGTAACGAGGAACTAGTATATGAAGCTAGTCACGAAGAAGTGGGGGTCAGAGAAATAAGCTGCAAAATGGCAAAACTCAGCCCCAGGATAAGCTGGACGAACTGCTACATGGGGAATAACTTTTTCGTTCCAATGACGTGTTTCGATATATTCTTCGTACCTCAAGACAATTTTACTTACCGTAACTGATGAAAGATCTTTTGCACTAAAAGAGTTAATCTAAGGTTTTACCTATTCCTTCCGGCTCGGAAAAGTCTACCAGAAGCTGAATAAACTAATCTGGAAACAGCAAGAAGAAAAAAAAAAATCATTAGACTAACTGGAATAAAGCTCGTGGACTTTTGACCCAATAATAATGCTGCCCAAATCCCTATAAAGGCGAAAGATGTACCCTATGTAGGATTTGTGAATGCACTGACTGCATTATGAACGTTGCTATAAATCCCCAGTAAGGACGGATTGAGAAAAGATAAAAATTTTTGTACGAACCAACTCAGTGATGAATAGCACCACTAATGCCCTTTAGTATTGGCAAGATGGATGAAGTATGTATGTGGGATTAAGGCTTGAGACGTACCGACTCCATGATGAATTCCGCCGTACATCCCCTGTAGTGTTGCGATGGTGGAGGACGTGGAGAGGTCGTCAGCATAGCCAGCTGATGCCGTGCCCAGAAGTGACACTGTGAAGCATTCCAGCATCTCTAACGGCATACACCACCACGGATTGGTCAAGAACGAGTAACCTGAAGGGAGGAATAATGTGTCAGACTGTCCTTATCATATACAGCACTAATGTACAGTATTTGCTTTCATACTACCTAATTCAATGCTTTTGTGCACAAGATTGTCAAAAATTATCATCAGATTTCAAAGAAATCTGGTGGATGGGTAGGCAATGGGTCAAGGAAGGCTTGACAAAAATTCTGAGGTGTATCTGCATACGAATGCAAGAATATATCATAATTTTTTTTATTGACGCTGAGACTGTGTAATAAGGCAGACGAAGATCATAGATAACCGAGTATATGAGACCTTGAAAGTGTTCGACATGTAGGAAAAAAGAATTACAACAGTAAAGAAGTGGTGCCAGGCACAACAAACCTCGCCCGACAGCAGTTATTTTATTGTTTTTAAATACTAATCCGTTTCTGCCATTTAGTCAGTGCACAACTGATGTCTAAGGTAATGGAGCAAATGTTTTCAAGTTAAGGCCTCTGAAAATCCTTGATCTTGCATTTGACCTTTCAAGGTCACTCAAGGTTAAAAGTCATGAAAGCTCAGCAGAAAGTCATGCTGCCAAATGAAAGCCCATGTGAGACTTCCCATACCTTCTATCTATCTATCTATTGCCAGACGCCTCAATCCCGTTTGGGGTGGCCACAAACAAATCGCCTCCAAGTCGCCCTGTCCCCCGCCATTTCACTGCCCTGCTCCCAACTCACACACCCCTCTCTCACATACCTCTCCACCCCATCCCTTCATCTCATCCTCGGCCTCCCCCTCCCTCTTCCCCCCTCCACCTCACTCACATACACTCTCTTCGTCAGTCTTTCACCCTCAATCCTCTCCACATGGCCAAACCACCTCAGTGTGTTCCTCATAACGCTTCCTATCACATCCACATCCACACCACAACGCTCCTTTATATCCTCATTCGTCAGCCTCTCTCTCCACGTGACTCCACTGGCTCCTCTTAAATAACTCATTTCCACTGCTCTCACTCTTGACTTGTGTCCTTCCAACAATGTCCAAGCCTCACTTCCGTACGTTAGAGTTGGTATCACAATACTGTCATGTAGTAACTTTTTCACTTCCATGCTCACTTCCCTGTTTCTTATCACTGCTTTCAAAGAACCAGCAACCTTTCTTCCCTGCTGTACCCTTTCAAGCACTACACCCTCCAAACCTCCATCCTTACTCATCACACTACCCAAGTACTTAAACGTACTTTTCCAATTCCTCACCATCCAACCTCGCTGTACATTCACTGACTTCACCTCTCTCAAAGACCATCACTTTACTCTTCCCTACATTCACCTTTAGATTCCGTTTCTTACACACTCTCTCAAACTCATCCACCAAGCCTTGCAGCTCCCCTTCGTCTTCACTCAACAACACAGCATCATCTGCAAACAACAGTACAGGGAGTTTTCAAACACTATCCTCTCTCACCAGAGCCACTCCAACATCCACTATCCTACCTTGTACCTCTTTTATTACCCCATCCATGTACAGATTGAACAACCATGGAGACATGACACATCCCTGTTTCAAACCAACTTTCAAAGAGAAAAATTCACTTAGTTCACCATCCACACGCACTGCAGCCTTCGCACCATCGTACATACTCTTCACAGCATTCAACAACTTCCCATCTACTCCATATATTCTTAACACTTTCCACAATCCTTGTCTATCCACCCTGTCATATGCTTTCTCCAATTCCATGAAAGCCGCATACAACTTCTTTCCCTTCTCTAGAAACTTTTCCACTAAAGATCTAAGAATGAATATCTGATTTACACAACCTCTTCCCTTCCTAAAGCCTCCCTGTTCTTCTCCAACTAATTTCTCTGTTCTTTCTCTAACTCTGTCTATAAGTATCCTACCATACACTTTTCCTATTATACTAAGAAGACAAATGCCCCTATGATTACCACACACTTCTTTTTCCCCTTTTCCTTTGTACAAGGGAATAATTATACCTGACTTCCAATCCTCCGGGACTCTACCTTCCTCCCAGGCCAATCTACACATCTTCCACATCCATTCTACTACTATCTCTCCCCCATGCTTCAGCATTTCACCACACACTCCATCAATTCCTGGGGCTTTCCCCGATTTAACTTTCTTCATTGCTTCCACAACTTCTATCCTACTGATTTCTTCCTGTCTTCTCACCTCCCTCCTTCTCCCAGCCATTCCCCAGCCACTTATACTCGCATTACTTCCATCCTCTACGTTCAACAATTCCTTAAAGTGTTCTCTCCATCTGCTCACTTTTTCTCCCTTCTCCACTAGTAACCTACCATTTTTATCTTTCACTCCCCTGCTAACTTCACTTCCACCCTGTCTTACTCTTTTCACTTCTCTCCAGAACGTTTTCTTACAGTCCCTCCACTTTACACTCAAATTCCTTCCAAATTCCTCATCCACTCTCTTCTTACTCTCTCTTACTAATCTTTTCACCTCTCTCTTTCTTTCCACATATAACTCTCTCTTCCGCCTCCCAACTTCTTCCACGCCCCTATTTCTCATCAATTCATTGTATGCTTTCTTCTTTTGTGCCACAGCCTGTTTCACCTCTTCAGTCCACCACGCTGTTCCTTGCACCCCCCTCCGTCTTCTCTTCCTTCCACACACCACATCACATGCTGCACATATTTCTTCTGTAAATATCTTACACACACCTTCCACGTTTCCCATCTGCTCCAATTCATATTTGCCCAATCGTTCCTCCACTTCTCTCTTATACTCTGCCTTTTTCTCATCCTCTTGTAACCTTTCCACTCTCCTTGCAACTATTCCTTCCTCTCTTCTTTCCCTTCTTCTATTCCTCCATCTTACTTGCATTCTAATTCTGGCCACCACCAAGTAGTGGTCAGAAAGTCCACTCCCCCAACCTCTATACACTCTTGCATCCTTTACACATCGCATCCTTTCATCCACACACACATAATCAATCATTGCCTTCCTTTCATTCAGTTCACCACCCACCCTTCTCATCACTCGCCATGTATACCTGTGGATCATTTTATGCCTGAAGAGGGTATTGGCTATCACCAACCCCCTCCCAGCACAAATGTCCAATAACGCACTCCCATTCTCATCTATCTCAGCAGGCACACCCCACTCACCAACTATTCCATCCACCTTCACATTTCCAACTTTACCATTCATATCACCAATCAAAAACACTCTCTCATTCCTTCCAAACTTTTCCATGCACATTTCCACATTTGTCCAGAACTCTTCTCTCACTCTTCTAGCACGATCTTGCGTTGGCGCATACACACACACAATCGCCCACATTTGTATTCCAACTTTCAACTTTACCCACACAATCCTTGACCCAACTGATCCATACTGTCTTATGCTCCTCTTCCATCTTTTACTCACAACTATACATACTCCTTCCTTTGCCCTCTCATTCTCACCTACTCCTGCACATATACCCCATCCATACTCCCATTCTCTCACACTTTCTCCTCTCCATTTTGTTTCAGTTATTCCACATACATCCACTTTCGCACCCTCAAGCACCTGGACAATCTCTCTCTCTTTCACCTCATCATTCGCTCCTCTTACATTCCATGTAGCCATTACCAAGTCCTTTGTCCGGTCCTGGGTCGTCATCGTTTGGTCAGTCCTTGTCCGAGGCTTCTTGTTTGATTTTTTAGTTAATTGTTTTCCGGGGAGGGGCACTAACCCTCCGCCAACCCTTTTAGTCGCCTTTTACGACAAGCAGGGATACTGGGGGAGTATTCTTGAAACCCCCCCTACCCCCATATCTTGATAATAGTAAATATATCTTCAACGAACTTCGAGTAACAGCCCCGTGAATATCCCTGACCTTGAGTTTCACCTTTCAAGGTCACTTACGGTCAAAGGTCAAGGTACCAATAAAAACCCATATGGGATTTCCTGTACGCTGATAATAGTAAATTTCTCTCTATCTTCAACCAGTTTTGAGTTATAGCCCCCTGAACATCCGTGATCTTGAGTCTGACCATTCAAGGTCAATCAAGGTCTAAGGTATTGGTGCCAAATGAAAGCCCATATTGCAAGTTCCTGTATGTTCATAATAGCAAATATCTCAATCATCGACCGTTTTCAAGTTATGGCCCTCTGAAAATCCGTGACCTTGATTATGACCTTTCATGGTCACTCGATTACTTCCAGACTTTAATCACTTTCTTCGGGGACCAGTGCCCACAAATCCTTGAAAGTTTCACGTAATTTTATTTACCCGTTTTTCCGTAATGTTCCTAACAAACAAACAAACAAAAACAAATTCGACCAAAAACAATACCTCGTCGAACTCCGTCCGGGAGGTAATAATAAATTGCAATGACGTTGCCTGAGGCACGCAATCTTTGCGTGCCTTCTAGCTGCTGTTGTTGTTGTTGTTTTTATTGTTGTTGCTGTTGGTGGTGGTGGTGGTGGTAGTGGTGATGTGGCTCCAGGCTCATCTGGACATGAAACCGGTGACCGGCAGCTACACCTGCCCTTTCCATGCAGTTCACCATCCATCTTCCGACGCATAGGAGTGAAGTTGCGGAGTATTTCTGTATCAGACAGCAGAAGCTCCTAGCCAAATCGATGCCTCCTCGAGAATATCCAGCCACAATACTGACGTTCCGCAATGGATCGTGGATGATTCAGGGACATAAATTATAGAGACACTCTAACGTATTCCAGGACTGCAAACGGCATACACAGTCAGCTGTTAATCAAAATGAGTAACTTGGTGATAAATATAATATCCCACAAACAGCACTATATACCATGAAACCTCAGCGGAAAAGATAAGTCTGGAGTCGAAGCAGTTAGTGTACTATCCTGTCACAGCTGGAACCCAAGAAGTGACTAGAAGTGTTTCATCATTTAGACACTGGTGTAAAAGTAGTGTGGTCTCTCTCCCGGTTTAGATGATCTGGACTATGGTAGACCCTTGGACGCTCGTATACCCTCGGCTCTCTGGGACCCTTGATGGGGTAATAAAAGATTGGTTCTTCATTTATCCGCAGAGAATCCTTACTTGGAGGCTGGGATGTGTGCGGGCAAAATAATAATTGCAACACAAAAACTTCAAGAGAGACACTCTTGAGGCTCTTGAGTGAGAGATAAAAACCAATAAAACTCTAATTTCCGATATCAGAGCAATATCATGTTGAATATTCAGCAGCGTTCTGTGAAATGGAGGTGTTACAAAATCGACGGGAGGTATCAACAATGACATATAGTTTATGACATCACATTGAAATGGTCAGGAATTAGAGCAGGAGATGGAGTTAAAGAAGAATGTGTGTACAGTGTTGGAGAGTGGATACAAAGAGAAACAATGTGCTGCGTGAAAACTATACGTAAAAGTTCAAGTATGTGGGCACCAGAGTTATGGAGAGTTAACTTAGATGGTAAATTCATATGAAGTAGTAGTACTTCATATGAACTTACGTTCATCTGAAATGTTAACTCAGCGGAATGCAGGCTGAAGCTATCCTTCTCCTGCAGTCCACCACCCTGTTTGGGAGGGATATGGATGGAACTGAGGAACAGTTGTATTACCGGGTAGTGGAGCCACCCTGTTATATCGGTGCCACCACGTGAAGGCGTCCCTCTTCAGCACCATATGAGGAAAACTGATAAAAATACAATGTCGAAACGGGTGTATGTGAAATAAGCTTGAAGGCATGGTGTGTCAGAGAGCAAGGTATAGGAGATGATTAGAAAAATGATAGGGGATCGACTTGGGTAGATGAATTTTGTTAGGAGAGGTGCATAAGAATGGTTTGGTTCCCGCTTTTAAACCTAACAGTCATCTTACTGACTCCATGTGGTAGGTTGAAGAGGTGTGGATGGCTATGCCTGTAAAGCTGGTTCAGGATTCCGAGGTTTTGAGCGATGAGTGACTCATTTCATTGCGTGTCCTATTGATTAGTTCTCCTTTTATCATGTTTTTTTTTCTTGCTCATGGGATCGTGACTCACCAAATCCCTGTGGAAAGAGAGAGAGAGAGAGAGAGAGAGAGAGAGAGAGAGAGAGAGACAGGGAGAGAGAGAGAGTGAGTTCGGGATGATGACGATGATCAAAATATTAACATTACAGTCTCGAAACTGTACGAGATCCTATTATGAGCACTGTAACCAAGCGCCTTATGACGGTTGCCCCCACCGTGGACATTACTTTTTCCTGTTGTGACTGGCTTGCACATGCCTGGCCTAATGTGAGCTTGTAAATATTCATACGGATTGAAATGAAATATCATTAGGCTTGTTGGGAACCGCCCAAGTGCACAGTAGCCTACTTTCAGCTGGGAATTTAAGAAACGCTAAAAAAATATGCAAACTTTTTCTGTGTATTTTTGTTATTCTTCTTTCTTTAGGTGCATTTATTCAGGTTAGGGAAGACATCTTGTAGAGAATCGGTTAATGAAAAATCTAAATAATCATCCAATTCGTAAGATCTAAGTTGAATCAGATCGTCTGTTGGAAGGAAAAATAAAATGAAAAATGAAATTGTTTGTTGTTAGCAAAATATAATTATTAAAAAAAAAAAAAAAAGTCGTGAGAAAATAGGGGTTAACAAGGACCCACCTATCATACGGAAGGCATAGACCCCCAATCCAAGGATGATGGTGTTTGCATGGCCCAGTCTGTTTATTATATAGCCCGACACTATCAGTATCGGGATCCCAGCACTTGTACCCACCGCCACTGTAATGCCCATCAGAGACTTTTTGGCGCCCAGGTCTTGAAGCAGCCAGAAGAGGAAGGTGTCAAGCAGGCCAACGAAGGCACCTGGTGAGAAAACGAATTGTTCATTAATTTCATAGTTTCTTTCTCTACTGTTTGGCGAAGATTTCAGTTCATTTGCAACTTTTTTCACATAGGTTAGGGGCGACTAGCACCAAATTCTAGTGTTATGCTTTGCAAGAAGGGGAGGCGATGGCTCAATCGATAGAGAGGTGGCCTGCGGTCCTGCCGGACCCAGATTCAAATCCCGGCTGGGGCAGGGAACAGTTTAAGGATTTGAATTTCATAAAGTCACAGTTTACTGATCTACCAGAAGATCCGCCGACATGTAAAAACACCTCCGCATACCAGTACACCAGTCCTGTATGAGACAGCCCTAGCATGTACTCACTACGGACGGTGGGTGTTAGCGCCGAAGTGGTGACATGTAGAGAAGTATGGTGTGTAGGAGGACTACTGGGTCTTGGGAGCAGGCTGTGAAGCCTATGTCCAGAGTTGGACACATAAAAAAAAAAAAAAAAAAAAAAGAAGAAAAGAAAAGAGAGAGAACTCTGCATTCAAGGTGGGGAGGCGGCAATTTTAGGCCAAATTTCAGTAAAAAGAGTATAGTCATTATCAAAGTCATCATCTGGACATTTTTCTCTCCAAAGAAAAATTATATACACAAGTGTACACATGCACACAAGCAATATCATCGTCATCATCTAGACAGTTTTCTCTCCCAAGAAAACTTGTATACACATATATACACATGCACACAAGCAATAACATATAAATGTCCACACAACACAGGAACTACATAGACACAAACAAAACATTTACAAATTAATTTGAAAAAGACATGTGCAAACATGCAAATGATAACACATATTTTGCACACACACACACACACACACACACACACACACACACACACACACGGCATTATATATATATATATATATATATATATATATATATATATATATATATATATATATATATATATATATTATATATATATATATATATATATATATATATATATATATATATATATATATATATATATATTATATATATATATATATATATATATATATATATATATATATATATATATATATTTATTTATTTATTTATTTATTTATACTTATATATATCGATAGACAGAAATAGATACAGATGTACAGACATGCAAAAAAATCCACCTGATTGAAAAAAAAAAAAAAATCTGTCGATTAATTTCAAATCGTACTGCTTTTGTACACGAAAGCATTGTTACTTTTTCCTTCCTTATATGCTGCTTCTACTGAGACGTCGGAACAGGACGCTGTCCAGCAGGCCGACGAATACACTTGCTTGAGAAAGAGAAAGATGTAATATTTTTAACCCCTCGTAAAAATATGTAACTAAATTTACTATATTACACACAAAACCGGCGGTACGGTCAGTAGAACGTGCATCTGTCTCTGCCTGACACGGGCTCAGTCTAACCCCGAGGCGGACATTCAAATGGGGGCAGTAGTATGTCCTTTCATGTGACTTCACATGTTCACACCCTGGCCAGATTTCCTCGACGACATATACAGACTCTCCCACTCACTCACACAGGCACTCCAACACACTGTTCACTAGCACTTCTCACCCTACACACAAAAGTACAAAAGTGAGATAACTCTCAGTGAACCCAGTGAAATGGCACATACAGTCATTCACAAATCTCAGTGGCAACAGCAGAAAAAAACTTAAGAAAAAGAGTACATTTATTTAAGGTTTACTGAATCTCACCTGTGATCAACATAACCAGCAAAAACGTCAACACCTCAGCTTTCTTGAGCAGCACCTTAATGTCCTTGGTCACTTTGTTCGATGGCAAACGGAATTCCAAGTCCAAGCTGATGATCACCAAAGCAGCCACAAGCTTCATCCCAAAGTACAGGACGAAGGCTGGTCTGTGGAGGCCAGAAGAAAAGAGCTTAATATCAGCTTCCCAAACCCTAATCCCCACCTTGATCCTTTGAGCTTAGTGATTCTTTTAATGATTAATACTTGCTGCCTCAAGATGATTTTAGTTATCTTTGGGTGAAATATTCGAACAAGATGGGTCTTCATCTTAGTCTTCACTAACCCCGACACTGCAAGACCTAAACTAGACTACTTTAACCAACAACATAACCTGATCTAATCTCATCTCACCTAACTTACCTGAGCCTAATCTAACATAGCCTAGCCTGGGGTCACATTACCTAACCTGACTAAACCTGGCTTAACCACGCTTCACTAAACCTAGCCTAGCCTAACCTAACCTAACCTAAGGTAGCCCAAACTAAACAGGCCTAACGTTACTTAACCTGACTTAACCTAGCCTGACCATAGATAATATAACCGAATCAAACCTAACACAACCTAACCTAATCCAGCCAAAATTAGCTAAATCTAACAAAACCAAACCTGATCCGAACTTATATACCTCAATGGACCACCACTGCTTCCAGGGAACACTGCTTTACCGTGGTGAAAACGCTTGTGTATCCCAGTGATCAGTGGAGCTATACAAGACAGCAGCGGCCATATGAGGCAAGTTCATTGTTTGTGATCAGAAAAAATTGGTTCCCCTCTCAGATATTGCCTGAGACAGCTTTGCGAGGTATCGGCTCAAACCTCCTTTCTGAAATACCATGACAAAACCTATCAAGGCAGCGGCATCTATAACATCCGTTGATGCAACAGATGATATTGATGAGTACACTAGATAGTAAAGTTATCACGATAGAGCCAAGGTGAGCACTGAATTACTGATATCGGAGCATTGTAACCCGCTAAACCACCAGGCCACCTACCTATAATCCTGCCATCCACTTATACCAGAGAAGTCACCCAAGTGTACACCAGTTTCAGTGCTGACAATGGAACACCTTAACCCGCTAGACCACCAGGCAACCCACCTAAAATACTGCGCTTTGCTTTTGCCAGAGAATACATTCATGAGTGTGCCAGATATATTAGTGACATTGGAGCACCTTAACCCACTAGACCACCCACCTGTAATCCTGCCGTCTGCTGTTGCCAGAGAAGACATCCATGAGCATGTCGGATACAGAACTGGGACTGGGGCACTTTAATTCCCTAAACCACCAGGCCACTCACCTGAAATCCTGCCGTCCCCTAATGCCAGAGAAGACATCCATGAGTTTGCCTGATATAGGAGTCATCACGATGGCGCCAAGGTTCGCGTAGAGTGATTGAAGGCCCAGGTCACCCTTGTACTGGCGCAGGATGGCCATGGTGGCTCCCTGAAACACCGCGTGGCACGTTGCTGCCACGGCACGGTCCAGTAAAGACAGTTCTCGTTACAAATCAGGAATTTGTTCTAAAATATCATCTTGACCTTGTTCTCACCTAACAGTATCACAGCTTTTTATTTCTCTTTTTACTTTAATACTGCTACTACAAATAATATTTAGCGGTAGGTGGGGCGCTCACCATCCACTCGATGTAGTGCTGCTTTGGGTGTCTGCCCTTTCCTCTCTTCCTTCCATCCTCTTCTGTCTTTCTTTCCTTCATTCTTTCCTCTTCCTTCTGCCTACGGGTGACTTTACACTCCCTCTTCTGTCTTTCTTCCCTATACCTTTCCTCTCCCCTCTGCCTATGGGTGATTCTCCACTGAGTGACACGCCAAATGATTTTCTGTACACCAGGAAACCATTTACTACTCTGGGTGGTAATCATATAGCCAAATTACGGCGCCTAATGGTTTAGTGGGTAATTAAGGCGCTTCAATCGGATTGAACCTGTGTTGTTTTATATCCAAGGGGTGGTTGGGGTTTATTGTTCACGTATTGCCACTCAGCGATAAGTGAGGCTGGTCACTCATCTTCAATGTCCGGACCAACTGCCTAGCCCCGGGCTCCTACGCTCCACATGGGGCGGCACAGGATTGGATGATGGATGGATAGATGGATGGACTACTACTACTACTACTACCACAACAACAACAACAACAACAAATTATTATTATTATTATTATTATTATTATTATTATTATTAGGGCAGTGGATGTGGGGGTGGCTCTAATGAATGAGGGTGAGATTTGGAAGCTTCCGGTGTTGCTGTTTACTGATGATACAGTACTGTTGAGTGAAGATGAATTGGAGTTGCAAGGTTTGGTGAATGAATTTGGGACAGTGTGTAGGAGGAGGAATCTGAAAGTTAATGTAAACAAAAGTAAAGTTATGGTGTTTGAGAGGAATGAAGTCACAGAGTGTGCACTGAGGTTGGATGGTGAGGATATGGAGAATGTGAGTGCATTCAAGTACTTGGGTAGTGTGATGAGTAAGGATGGAACTTTGGGGGATGAAGTGCGTGAAAGGGTACAGCAGGGAAGGAAGGTTGTTGGTACACTGAAAGCAGTGATGAGAAATAGGGAGGTGAGTATGGAAGTTAAGAAGTCACTGCATGATAGTATTGTGATCCCTACCCTGACGTATGGAAGCGAGGCATGGACCTTGCAAGAGGGGAACAAGTCAAGAGTGAGAGCAGTGGAAATGAGTTACTTGAGAGGAACATGTGGAGTGGCGTGGAGGGACAGGTTGACGAATGAAGAAGTGAAGGAACGCTGTGGGGTGGATGTGGATGTGGTTGAGAAGATTAGGAGAAATACGCTGAGATGGTTTGGACATGTGAAGAGAATGGAGAATGAAAGACTGACTAAGAGGGTGTATGTAGGTGAGGTGGAGGGAGGGAGAGGGAGAGGTAGACCGAGGATGAGGTGGAGGGATGGAGTTGAGAGGTATATGAGGGAGGGGGGGGTGAGTTGGGGGGAGGGTAGTCAAATGGTGGGTGACAAAGCGACTTGGAGGCGTTTTGTCTGCGGTCACCCTTTGCGGGATTAGGGCGTCGGGCTATAGATAGATAGATAGATTATTATTACTAGTATTAGTATAATTATGAAAATTCCCACATCCCAGTGGGAAGTTTTCTTGATTTTGTCGATACTGTTATTTGAGGGAAGATCTAAATCCCTGACATTTGCATACCGCTTGAGCTACTGCCTTCATTCTTTGCCATATTATAGTACTGGTTGATTGCTTCATCTGACAAAATATCCTCCTGAACCGACTGCTGGAACCCGGATGGGATCCGGAAAAAAATAATAATAATAATAATAATGTGACTCAAAAGCTCAGGAACCATTTAAGCTAGAAGGCTGAAACTTGTATGGCATATACCTAGGACATGGCCAAAATGCAATGCTTAAAATAGTCCTGATCAGATTATTATCGCCAAAGGTCCAATATTTTTTGCTACTCCGGAAGAGAGAGAAGTCACCTGATTTTACATGAAGGAAAAAAGCTAGAGCCACAAAACCTGGTGGACTTACAAATCTTGATGATCTAGGGTCACATGTTGAAGATCAGTGGCCTTAACGTCATGGTCCATTTAGAGCTCGGCTTCTAGTAGGCAATGGCTGTAGGACTTTTTTTTTTTTTTTTAATCAGAATTGTCCTTGGACAATTTTATGGCATTGTAGTTTTTACTCTTATCATCATTATCAATTCGCATCAACATCATTATTACATTTATTATTATTATTATTATTATTATTATTATTATTATTATTACTGTTGTTGTTGTTACTGTTGTCATTTTTGCAGCCAGTGTTGAAAAATTGCGGAAACTGACCAATCAGATTTATGAGTAAGTTAATCCAGATTCAACTGGCAACTTTTCTGACATTCAGTAGTGATATAATTCCTCTAACTGGATGACTTTTTTTCTATTTTCTTTTTTCTTTCTTGAGAGGGGACTATTTCTTGGTACCATTCAATGATCAAATTCATCATCAGCCAAAAAAATAGGGCTGTGATAGAGTTAATGGAGACTGTTTCTTCATGACTAAAAATTTTGGTTAATGTTGTATCACTTAGTAGTTGCAAAGAATTAAAAAGGGATAAGAAAGACTTACCCTAAGCGACTCCCTGTAACTGTCTGATGGTAACGAAAAATAAATTAAGGATTACCAACTTCCTGAAGACAATGCAGGATGGTCTAAACACAGCTAAAGTATACTAGATGTGTCCAAATTGCAGTGATAAATAATGAACATACAGGAAAACAGAATCCAATACCTTGTGTGTGTGTGTGTGTGTGTGTGTGTGTGTGTGTGTGTGTGTGTGTGTGTGTGTGTGTGTGTGTTTGGCTTATATTTTGGCCCGATAAACTGTTTTAAAAGGTAAAAAAAAAAATCAATGAATAAATACCTCTACAAATAAATAAGTGCATGAATTCATAAACAAGGTAACTGGGAGTATTTGGCCAAGGAACAAATTTAACAAGTCTGAAAGGAACTGGTCAAGAAATAAAGGAACGGCGCCAAGATGGAAAAGTGTTTGGATGATGAAAGAAACTAAGAAACTTCAGTAGGTCGCCGGACTAAGGTATGGAGACATAAATGTAGACAGGGTGCCACTGACATACAGGCCACGAGTTCATTGGTGAGCCTGACGCCCATGTAGGTGAAGAGCGTGGTGTACGGACTAAATTCTTGGATGCTATTGGTGTTGGTACAGAGGCCTTTGCTTGGCACATATCCATCACACATCATCACACACTCTCTGTCATCCCCATCATCGTCTTTAAGCTCGCTACTGCCTGGGTGCTTTATATCTGCGACCTGGAATAAAATAGACTGTGTTAGACTACATCTTCTAAAGAAGTCTGTATTACCACTATCATCATCATCATCATCATCATCATCATCATCATTATTATTCTTGCTAATTCCTGGGTGCTTTACATCAGTGGCCTTGAATAAAATAACTTTGTTAGATTACATCCTCTGAAGAAACCTCCATTACCATCATCATCATCACACTTATTTCTGACCTCGGCCAAATGAATCACGGCGAGCCAGGGAAATGGACCCAGGACCTTTCATTTGTGGGTCGAGTATTTTTCGATTGCGCCACAGCCACTCTTTTTGAAATGAAGCAAAGATGAAAAGGGAGGAAAGAGTAAAGGACAGAAGTAGGTGTGTGTGTGTGTGTGTGTGTGTGTGTGTGTGTGTGTGTGTGTGTGTGTTTTACATGCACCTTCTAGACAGAGCCACTCAACTTACTTTTTTTTTTCTTTTTTTTTTAGACTGCCTGGTCAGACAATACCAAAGACTGTACTGCACATTCAATTTTTTCGTCCACCTTAACACTCTCGGGATCCTCGAACTAATTTAGCTGGGGCAAATCGTCTGGCGTTAGGTGTAGTAGACTACTCAAGTAAAGCCGACAGTAAGAGTTAAGGTACAGAACCAGATGTAACACTGTCTCGAAAAAAAAAAAAAAAAAAAATCGTCTTACGTTTCTTGGAATATAATACTAGAGTTGTCCTGACCATAAGAGTTAACGGGATCAAAATTAACACTATTGCTATGACAAAGTTATATGTCTCGTTATAGCTGTGCATTCGAGGTAGAGACATGGCAATTCTTGGCCAAAATTATAGATGACAGAATACGAGGTTAGGTCTGACATCCATCCATCCATCATCAAATCTTGTATGGCGCCATCAGGAGAGTGAAGGACTGGAGCTAAGCTGCCAAGTCTAAACATGTAAACGCTGTGGTGAACAGTCGCTCGTTCTTGAATGGCATTATGTTAACAATAAACCTCAAATAACCTCGAACTAAAACTGTATGCTTTGTTTGTTTGTTTGTTTGTTTTTCTTTTTAAGAGCGTGGTCTTGCTATGAAAAGAAATGTTGTGGTAGTGTTCTCCGATTCTTCCTTCACCACACTTATTTCCCAACTAACCTTCAGGATTAACTCTAATGAACGCTATTTTTCTTACCCCTGAGGACGTAGTTAGAGTGAGTGGCCATGCTGTGACGAGGAGTGTTGTGGTAGCGTTGTGGTTCGATCCCTCTCTTACAACACTCACATTCACGACACGATCACCACCTATGTCCACAGCATCTTTTGTTCTGCAAGGGAAGTTGGGGGAGTTAGGGTACTTGTCAACATCATCATCACTATTACTACTTCTACTACAGCATCAGCATTATCAACTACTACTACTACTACTATTGCTCCTGCTGCTGCTGCTGTTAGTACTATTCATCAATATCATTATCCTCATTAACGCAACTAACAGTATCCTATTATATATCTGTAACAAGAGAGACTGTAAATGACCAAGCTAAAGGGCAAGTCTGGTTTAATGAAGAATGCTGGAATGTCCATCGTAACCCGCAAAGGATGAGGAAAATAATCATTCAGATGGTTTTGGCTTGCATTACTCTGACACACAAATGGTGGTTTGCTCTGAAAAGGAGTTTATTTGGTAATGAAAACTCTTTGCCCCCATTATGTAAACCAGACAGTTCGGCTATAAACAACCCTTCACAAAAAAAACAACTGGTTTCAGTTTCTGAAAGTAAGTACTATGGAGTGATCTGGAAGTTTCACTGCATCATTCTTGTTTTCCTTTACACTAGGAAACCATTTACTACGATGGGTGGTAACCATATAACCAAATTATGGCGCCTGGTGGTTTAGTGAGAACGGCCTCCAATCGGATTGACCCTGTGTAGGCTTATATCCAAGGGGTTGTTGGGGTTTATTGCTCACGTAATGCCACTCAGGGATGCGTGAGGCTAGTCGCTCTCATTTTAAATGTCAGGATCAACATGCCTAGCCACAGGCTCCTACGCTCCTCGTGGGGCAACACTGGAATAGATGATGAATGAATGAAGATCTCATCCTTTCCACTGATTTTAGAAACTCACAGAAGCTAACCGAAAATTAGATGACTTCTGGAAAAAGCTAAAGAGCCTGCTACTCTAGCTCTGGGTCACTCTTTCTGTTTGTATAGTGGTTGAGGGATTCCTGCCGTATAACTGCTCTGTACACAAATTTATGTTCTTGCATTTCCCATACTCTACCCGATCTCCTTTCAAAGTCAGAGACAGAAGCAGAGTTCACGAATGAAGTTGGCACACTGTTCCAGTTAGTTACGACCCTGTTACAATATATATATATATATATATATATATATATATATATATATATATATATATATATATATATATATATTCTTATACTGAGTCCTGATCTGTTTCCCAAGATTTTCCTACGGTGGCCTCGCGTTGCAAAATCCTCACGTCTCACAAAAGAGATTCCCACAGACTTCTGGTCATACATTCCCCACAGAATCTTATAGCAATCAGCCATGTCTCCATGTGAGCGTCTATACCCAGAGTAGGAAGGTTAAGTTTTTCAGACTCCTGATAAGTCACTTAAGGTGGGCACAAGTTTTGTTGTTCGGCAATGGACATTTTCAAGTATATATCCCTAACCTTACAAGGACACCATACCTGATTCATATATTACAATGTGGTCTCACCAAGACTGTTTAGAATGGTAAACATTTTTGATCTAAGAAAAAAAAAAAACGAAAAAAAAAAAACAAGAAACGTGGTTGCCTTATTTATCTATTTTGCCAGATTTCAAATCCATGTCGGTTCCTACCTATTGATCTTTTCCTATTTGAATTCCATTCATTTTCATACATTATGCAATTTTTCCACATTAGTTTTCCCAATTATGAAACTGCATTTTTGTGGATGAAACCTCAGGATCCAACTCTTCGACCACTGTTTCATCTCTTCTAAGTCTTCCTGCATCTTATTACAGTCCGACCTGACATATTTTTAATAACAGTATAATAGCATATAAAAACACTTCTTTCTTCTTCACTGTGTCTGGTACATGATGATAAAAATAACAAACAGCAAAGGCTCCAACACTGACCCCCTTTGAAATGCCACTGATTACTTCCTTCCGATCTGCCGCCACACTATTCGCAATCGCCTTCTGCTTTCTGTCCTTTAAGAATGATGTTATCCAAAAGAGAATTTCTCCTCTGGTATTATAGTATTTCATTTTTCAATTAAACGGCAATGTGAAACTTCCTCTAATGTTTTCTGAAACTCACAGCAGGCAGCAGTCACGGTTCCAACTTCGTCCCACTTCCTAGTCCATTTTTCTAGTAGCCTACAGTGATCAGTTGGAATGTTGTGGATCTTCCTGATGCAAAAACCATACTGTTTGTCACTGAGCTAATTATTTTCTTTCATATACTTAATTATTAGTAGCCATAATACTGATTCCATAATTTTGCATGTTACACTTGTCAGGCTCACAGGTCTTTAATTGCAAGGGTCGCTTATTACTTTTCTTATGTATAGCCTTAATGTTTGTTCTTTTCCAGTCCGTTGGAATTTCACTGTTCTTGAACGAACACTATCTTTCTATCTATTGCCAGACGCCTCAATCCCGTAAGGGGTGGCCACAAACAAATCGCCTCCACGTCGCCCTGTCCCCCGCCTTTTCACTAATCTGCTCCCAGCTCACATCCCCCTCACTCATATACCTCTCCACTCCATCCCTTCATCTCATACTTGGCCTCCCTCTCCCTCTTCCCCCCTACACCTCACTCATATACACTCTCCTCGTCAGTCTCTCACTCTCCATCCTCTCCACATGGCCAAACCACCTCAGTGTGTTTCTCCTAACGCTTCCTATCACGTCCACATCCACACCACAACTCTCCTTCGCTTCCTCATTTGTCAGTCTGTCTTTCCATGTGACTCTACATACTCCTCTCAAATAACTTACTTCCACTGCTCTTACTCTTGACTTCTGTCCCTCCAACAAGGTCCAAGCTTCACATCCAAATGTTTGAGTTGGTATCACAATACCGTCACGTAGTAATGTTTTCACTTCCATGTTCACTTCCCTGTTACTTATCACTGCTTTCAAGGAACCAGCAACCTTTCTTCCTTGTTGTACCCCTTCAAGCATGCACTTCACCTTCTAAACTACCATCCTTACTCATCACACTACCCAAGTACTTAAACGCACTCACATTTTCCATTTCCTCCTAATCCAACCTCACTGTACATTCAATGACTTCACTTCTCTCGAAGACCATAATTTTACGAAAACTCAAAAAAGGATTTCCAGTGGATCAAGGTTCTTAATCATAATTTTCTTAAGTACTCCAGAATGAAATCTTTCCTGGCCGAGTGAATTTTCTATTATTTGTTTAACTTTGTCCATAATGATTTCCAATGTAGATTTTATTGGCGCAGCCTTCAACTCAGTAGATTACGTTCAGGTTCCCTGGTAATTACACTACTCACGTAGTTTGCTAACACAACTGCCTTTTCCTGATCATCTTTCGTCTTAGCCCTCTTTCCGTCATCTGTGTACAGATCACAAATACTTGTTGACGTATTCTTCGTCGTAGACTGTACATACTTCCAAAATATTTTGTGATATGTCTTTGTATTTTCTGCGACTGTCCTCTCCTTATCCATACTTTCTCTCCTTGTCATATTTCTTACTTCATTATTTAGTCCTATAAAATCCTCTTAAATGTGCATATATTCCCTGTCACCATTGCCCCTACCATTAATCTTCATCCATCTTTGTCTCTCCCACAGTCTTTGTTTAGAACTATTGACTTACAATATCTACTGAATTATATGGATTCATTTGGTGGTAATTATCCTGATTTTATACTGTCTGTTTTTAAAAGGAATTAAACTATTAGTACTCAAACTCGCTTCTATTTTTAGGATTTTAATCTTTCTTAATATTTCCTCCGTATGCTGACGTACTGCTAACGTTATCCCTGTTTGAAAGGAGTAAACTGCCACTGTTCTGGCTAAAGAATATACACCTGTCTCTACTACTCCGGTTTTTAGCGCAGATGGTTTGAATCTAGAAAGGGTATGTGCATTAGCGATACTATTTTTGTTCCTACACATTATATGACCTTGTTATTCGTACAGTGTTCCACTAGAATTGGGATTCTGTTTTAAATATTAGTTCTACGTTCTTTACATGAAAATCTTAAGTACTGTTAAATCTTGTATCTCTCAAGAAAAAGTGTTAAGCCTCTGCTTTTCTTTGTTATTACTACTGATAGCCACGTCGGAGTTTCGTCGAAACCGGTAGCGTATTCTAACCATAAGTGTTTATAGGCTCTCAGTGTGTTCTGAGAGAACCCAGGTCTCCAATATTCTGAGGAATGATATATTATGAAATATTAGCTGCTGTGACCAGTGAGGTATGAAGCTAAGCGCGAAAATAATTATAATTTGAAGCAGATCTAGGAGATTCATTCCATTACATAATGAAATTACAATCAACGACTCTGATCTGCGAATGAACTCCAGTTATGCGGCAGGGTGTTCTCTTTGGTGCAAAACTCGCTTGATATATACTACGCTCACTTGCTTCATCAGTACCCGAGAATTTGTCCTCCTGCCAAAATATATAACAATTATTTAAATAAAAAACAAGTATCTGAATGATGCTATTGTTCGAATTTGCTTTTATTCGTTTATCATGACTTTCTTCCGGTACAGGTTTACTGTCTAGCTCTTTGCTTTCGAATCAGTCTAGCTTTTGGGTGATGTTTTTAATAAGCTCAGGATTCTGTCGTCTGATCTGAGTTTCTATCTTGAACATCATCGTCTTGTTGTCTTTCTGACAATATTAGCATACTGTTTCTTAAAGATGACTATCCTTTTCATACTAAACCTACAACACTTTCCCATCGAGTCGCTGTAATCATATATTCATAAACTTAAATAAGACACTTTTCGTTCTACGTCTGGAATGATTATTACTTCACGGAAACCAAACGAGGACTTAACTCTCCCTTCCTCGTACAATTTCATAACACCAATTAGCATACTATCCAAAATATCTGAAAGCCTCATTTTCAACAATATCACATCCAGTGTCTCCTCTGCGCCTACACAACACTGATTTAGACGGTTGCACTCAAGAAACACGTTACTGACAACGTTACGTCACAACAAGAATCGGACGGCATCATCTCCGCGACACCCACACAATGCATACTTGACAACAATAGATATTAATTAAACTTTTGATGTCACTCGCTGGAGCACGCAAACTAATCACAAAGATATACAACACAAACGTGGAGAACAACACCAAATGCTGGCTTGTCTTCTATTTGTTTAGGAAACAAGTGCATGCTACTTTCCGAGGGAAGTCATCATGAACACGAAATTTCTCTAATGGTGTTCCACAGGGCTCCGTTCTCTCACCCACACTCTTAAACCTATACGTGCTTGATATCCTCACACCCCAATCACTCACAAACACTGCCTCATATGCGGATGGCATCATCATTGCAAATTCACACTACACTACACACAGAGCCTGCACACTGCAACAAGACCTCAACACATTGAAAAATTGAGCCGAGGACAACAGGCTGACGATCGCCCTAGCCAAATCCTCTACCACACTCATCCCCAGCAGGACACATGAATGCAGGTGCTCCACTCACATCACACTTAACAATGAAGAGAAAAGCCTGTTCTTTACACAGGAAAAATCATCCAATATATTACCATTATGCCGGGAACAGAACCCGGGTATGCTGCCTGGCTCTTATCTAAGGGTCCCGGGTGCGATTCCTGGCATAATGGTAATATGTTGGATGGAGGAACATTTAACAATGTAAGTGAGCCACACGCCACTTCCATTAACATTCTTGGAATAACATATGACAATGAACTCACCAT
>NC_137029.1:10741822-10749322 GCF_032717465.1 Coenobita brevimanus
TAGGCTTATATCCAAGGGGTTGCTAAGGTTTATTGCTCACGTAATGCCACTCAGGGATGCGTGAGGCTAGTCGCTCTCATTTTAAATGTCAGGATCAACATGCCTAGCCACAGGCTCCTACGCTCCTCGTGGGGCAACACTGGAATAGATGATGAATGAATGAAGATCTCATCCTTTCCACTGATTTTAGAAACTCACAGAAGCTAAACTGAAATTAGATGACTTCTGGAAAAAGCTGTAAGAGCCATACTCAAGGCTCTGAAGTCACTCTTTCTGTTTCTATAAGCCTAGAAGAGGGAATTTCTACAAGTAACTGCTCTGAAGACAACAAATTTATGTTCTTGCATTTCCCAGTACTCTCACCCGATCTCCTTTTCAAAGTCAGAGACAGAAGCAGAGTTCATTGAATGAAGTTGAGACACTGTTCCAGCAGTTACGACCCTGTTACAATATATATATATATATATATATATATATATATATATATATATATATATATATATATATATATATTCTTATACTGAGTCCTGATCTGTTTCCAAAGATTTTCCCATTGTGGTCTCGCGTTGCAAAATCCTCTATCGTCTACACAAAAGAGATTCCCACAGACTTCTGGTCATACATTCCCCACAGAATCTTATAGCAATCCAGCCATGTCTCCATGTGAGTGTCTATACCCAGAGTAGGAAGGTTAAGTTTTTCAGACTCCTGATAAGTCACTTAAGGTGGGCACAAGTTTTGTTGTTCGGCAATGGGACATTTTCAAGTATATATCCCTAACCTTACAAGGACACCATACCTGATTCATATATTACAATGTGGTCTCCACCAAGACTGTTTAGAATGGTAAACATTTTGATCTTAAAGAAAAAAAAAACGAAAAAAAAAAACAAGAAACGTGGTTGCCTTTATTTATCTATTTTGCCAGATTTCAAATCCATGTCGGTTCCTACCTATTGATCTTTTCCTATTTGGAATTCCATTCATTTTCATACATTATGCAATTTTTCCACATTAGTTTTCCCAATTATGAAACTGCATTTTTTGTGGATGAAACCTCAGGATCCAACTCTTCGGACCACTGTTTCATCTCTTCTAAGTCTTCCTGCATCTTATTACAGTCCGACCTGGACATATTTTAATAACAGTATAATAGCATATAAAAACACTTCTTTCTTCTTCACTGTGTCTGGTACATGATGATAAAAATAACAAACAGCAAAGGCTCCAACACTGACCCCCTTTGAAATGCCACTGATTACTTCCTTCCGATCTGCCGCCACACTATTCGCAATCGCCTTCTGCTTTCTGTCCTTTAAGAATGATGTTATCCAAAAGAGAATTTCTCCTCTGGTATTATAGTATTTCATTTTTCAATTAAACGGCAATGTGAAACTTCCTCTAATGTTTTCTGAAACTCACAGCAGGCAGCAGTCACGGTTCCAACTTCGTCCCACTTCCTAGTCCATTTTTCTAGTAGCCTACAGTGATCAGTTGGAATGTTGTGGATCTTCCTGATGCAAAAACCATACTGTTTGTCACTGAGCTAATTATTTTCTTTCATATACTTAATTATTAGTAGCCATAATACTGATTCCATAATTTTGCATGTTACACTTGTCAGGCTCACAGGTCTTTAATTGCAAGGGTCGCTTATTACTTTTCTTATGTATAGCCTTAATGTTTGTTCTTTTCCAGTCCGTTGGAATTTCACTGTTCTTGAACGAACACTATCTTTCTATCTATTGCCAGACGCCTCAATCCCGTAAGGGGTGGCCACAAACAAATCGCCTCCACGTCGCCCTGTCCCCCGCCTTTTCACTAATCTGCTCCCAGCTCACATCCCCCTCACTCATATACCTCTCCACTCCATCCCTTCATCTCATACTTGGCCTCCCTCTCCCTCTTCCCCCCTACACCTCACTCATATACACTCTCCTCGTCAGTCTCTCACTCTCCATCCTCTCCACATGGCCAAACCACCTCAGTGTGTTTCTCCTAACGCTTCCTATCACGTCCACATCCACACCACAACTCTCCTTCGCTTCCTCATTTGTCAGTCTGTCTTTCCATGTGACTCTACATACTCCTCTCAAATAACTTACTTCCACTGCTCTTACTCTTGACTTCTGTCCCTCCAACAAGGTCCAAGCTTCACATCCAAATGTTTGAGTTGGTATCACAATACCGTCACGTAGTAATGTTTTCACTTCCATGTTCACTTCCCTGTTACTTATCACTGCTTTCAAGGAACCAGCAACCTTTCTTCCTTGTTGTACCCCTTCAAGCATGCACTTCACCTTCTAAACTACCATCCTTACTCATCACACTACCCAAGTACTTAAACGCACTCACATTTTCCATTTCCTCCTAATCCAACCTCACTGTACATTCAATGACTTCACTTCTCTCGAAGACCATAATTTTACGAAAACTCAAAAAAGGATTTCCAGTGGATCAAGGTTCTTAATCATAATTTTCTTAAGTACTCCAGAATGAAATCTTTCCTGGCCGAGTGAATTTTCTATTATTTGTTTAACTTTGTCCATAATGATTTCCAATGTAGATTTTATTGGCGCAGCCTTCAACTCAGTAGATTACGTTCAGGTTCCCTGGTAATTACACTACTCACGTAGTTTGCTAACACAACTGCCTTTTCCTGATCATCTTTCGTCTTAGCCCTCTTTCCGTCATCTGTGTACAGATCACAAATACTTGTTGACGTATTCTTCGTCGTAGACTGTACATACTTCCAAAATATTTTGTGATATGCTCTTTAACTATTTTCTGCGACTGTCCTCTCCTTATCCATACTTTCTCTCCTTGTCATATTTCTTACTTCATTATTTAGTCCTATAAAATCCTCTTAAATGTGCATATATTCCCTGTCACCATTGCCCCTACCATTAATCTTCATCCATCTTTGTCTCTCCCACAGTCTTTGTTTAGAACTATTGACTTACAGCTATCTACTGAATTATATGGATTCATTTTGGTGGTAATTATCCTGATTTTATACTGTCTGTTTTTAAAAGGAATTAAACTATTAGTACTCAAACTCGCTTCTATTTTTAGGATTTTAATCTTTCTTAATATTTCCTCCGGTATGCTGACGTACTGCTAACGTTATCCCTGTTTGAAAGGAGTAAACTGCCACTGTTCTGGGCTAAAGAATATACACCTGTCTCTACTTCTACATCCGGTTTTTAGCGCAGATGGTTTGAATCCTAGAAAGGGTATGTGCAGCTTAGCGATACTATTTTTGTTCCTACAACATTGATATGGGACCTTGTTATTCGTACGAGTGTTCCACTAGAATTGGGATTCTGTTTTAAATATTAGTTCTACGTTCTTTACATGAAAAAATTCTTAAGTAACTGTTAAATCTTGTATCTCTCAAGAAAAAGTGTTAAGCCTCTGCTTTTCTTTGTTATTACTACTGATAGCCACGTCGTGATGTTTCAGTCGAAACCGGTAGCGTATTCTAACCATAAGTGTTTATAGGCTCTCAGTGTGTGTTCTGAGAGAACCCAGGTCTCCAATATTCTGAGGAATGATATATTATGAAATATTAGCTGCTGTGACCAGTGAGGTATGAAGCTAAGCGCGAAAATAATTATAATTTGAAGCAGATCTAGGAGATTCATTCCATTACATAATGGAAATTACAATCAACGACTCTTGATCTGCGAATGAACTCCAGTTATGCGGCAGGGTGTTCTCTTTGGTGCAAAACTCGCTTGATATATACTACGCTCACTTGCTTCATCAGTACCCGAGAATTTGTCCTCCTGCCAAAATATATAACAATTATTTAAATAAAAAACAAGTATCTGAATGATGCTATTGTTCGAATTTGCTTTTATTCGTTTATCATGACTTTCTTCCGGTACAGGTTTACTGTCTAGCTCTTTGCTTTCGAATCAGTCTAGCTTTTGGGTGATGTTTTTAATAAGCTCAGGATTCTGTCGTCTGATCTGAGTTTCTATCTTGAACATCATCGTCTTGTTGTCTTTCTGACAATATTAGCATACTGTTTCTTAAAGATGACTATATCCTTTTCATACTAAACCTACAACACTTTCCCATCGAGTCGCTGTAATCATATATTCATAAACTTAAATAAGACACTTTTCGTTCTACGTCTGGAATGATTATTACTTCACGGAAACCAAACGAGGACTTAACTCTCCCTTCCTCGTACAATTTCATAACACCAATTAGCATACTATCCAAAATATCTGAAAGCCTCATTTTCAACAATATCACATCCAGTGTCTCCTCTGCGCCTACACAACACTGATTTAGACGGTTGCACTCAAGAAACACGTTACTGACAACGTTACGTCACAACAAGAATCGGACGGCATCATCTCCGCGACACCCACACAATGCATACTTGACAACAATAGATATTAATTAAACTTTTGATGTCACTCGCTGGAGCACCTGCAAACTAATCACAAAGATATAAGCAACACAAACGTGGAGAACAACACCAAATGCTGGCTTGTCTTCTTATTTGTTTAGAAACAAGTGCATGCTACTTTCCGAGGAAGTCATCATGAACACGAGAATTTCTCTAATGGTGTCTCCACAGGGCTCCGTTCTCTCACCCACACTCTTAAACCTATACGTGCTTGATATCCTCACACCCCAATCACTCACAAACACTGCCTCATATGCGGATGGCATCATCATTGCAAATTCACACTACACTACACACAGAGCCTGCACACTGATCAACAAGACCTCAACACATTTGAAAAATTGAGCCGAGGACAACAGGCTGACGATCGCCCTAGCCAAATCCTCTACCACACTCATCCCCAGCAGGACACATGAATGCAGGTGCTCCACTCACATCACACTTAACAATGAAGAGAAAAGCCTGTTCTTTACACAGGAAAAATCATCCAATATATTACCATTATGCCGGGAACAGAACCCGGGTATGCTGCCTGGCTCTTATCTAAGGGTCCCGGGTGCGATTCCTGGCATAATGGTAATATGTTGGATGGAGGAACATTTAACAATGTAAGTGAGCCACACGCCACTTCCATTAACATTCTTGGAATAACATATGACAATGAACTCACCATCATGGCCCATGTACAAAACATCTAGAGCCATAGCATATCCATACTTGGCTCAACCATGGCAACTACAGTGCCAGACTGTAAAAAAAAAAATAATAATAAAAACAATGCATTAGATAAGTAATGTCCTGTGCCTCCCTGATACAGGCTCCCATCCTATCTTATGTTCACAACAGCATCTTGAAAACCATACAGTACAATGCCCTACGCATCACCACCGGCTGCGCTTACACACACACACACACACACACACACACACACACACACACACACACACACACACACACACACACACACACACACACACACACACACACACACACACACACACACACACACACACACACACACACACACACACACACACACACACACACACACACACACACACACACACACACACACACACACACACACACACACACACACACACACACACACACACACACACACACACACACACACACACACACACACACACACACACACACACACACACACACACACACACACACACACACACACACACACACACACACACACACACACACACACACACACACACACACACACACACACACACACACACACACACACACACACACACACACACACACACACACACACACACACACACACACACACACACACACACACACACACACACACACACACACACACACACACACACACACACACTTCAGCTCACTCACAATCTGAATCAGAAGTCCTCCCTGTCAGAGATTACCTTGGTATGAGCGGCACACAATTCTATGCAGCAGCCTGTGCCAATACACAACACCCCTGTCACTATATGACAGTGAGAAACAGCTCACCTAGGCAAATAAAACAATCACCACATACGAGTAAACATTATTTAGCCCTCTACAGTAATATCCCACCACAGACATTCCAACATAAGCAATGAAGAAGCACCTTCATACTCACTTCACTCGCGGGGCAATACAACGCCTCGATCTGAACATTACACGTATATCACAAGCCTCTCCTGACGTCCACCCATCGGAAATGTCCCGTCATAGATATGATCGAGCTCATCTAGCTAGGCTTAGAGCAGGACATCACCCAACCCTCCTCAGCAACCAGCTTAGATTTGGACTGGGTTGAAATACACATGACACGTGCCCACTTTGGAGGACTGGTTCACACACCACAACACACGTAATGAAGTACTACACAGCACAAGGCACACTGTGGCGCAGTCACAATACAAACTGTGTACGGAACCTATGGGACAACCCCAGCGAGACAGTTGCTTACCTTTGTCGACAGGTCTGTTAGATCCGATAAGGACTGGGGTTGAGGAACAACAACATACAGTATCTCATATTTCTGTAAGTTCTTAATTCCTACAATCAGTAAATTTTTCTAGTTCAGTAACTCTTGGTTATTTTTTTTTTTTATTTTTTTTTTTTATGTGTCCGACTCTGGGCATAGGCTTCACAGCCTGCTTTCAAGGCCCAGTAGCTCTCCTACGTACCGCACACCTCTACATGTCACCACTTCGGCGCTAACACCCACCGTCCATACTGAATACATGCTAGGGCTGTCTCATACAGGACTGGTGTATTGGTATTAGCGGTTTTTTTTTTATGACATGTCGGCGGGTCTTCTGGTAGATCAGTAAAGTCTGATTTTTATGAAATTCAAACCCTTAAACAGTTCCCTGCCCCGGAGGGATTTGAACCCGGGTCCGTTAGGACTGCAGACCAACTCTCTACCGATTGAGCCACCGCCTCCCCCAATTTGTGTCCCACGTCCGCCTCCTCCACAGGAAATATTTTAGGTATTTACTTATAGACTCTTCAGTGAACCTCTCACTTGGCGTTTTATGATGATGATAATAATAATAATAATAATAATAATAATAATAATTATTATTATTATTATTATTATTATATATGGCGAGGGACAGGGCGACTTGGAGGCGATTTGTTTGTGGCCACCCCGAACGGGATTGAGGCGTCTGGCAATAGATAATAATAATAATAATAATAATAATAACAGCAACACCAATATAACTATTACGACAACAATCGCCACCATTATCATATCTCTTACGTACGATATGTCATCATCAGCATCATCATTCTCTCTCTCTCTCTCTCTCTCTTACCTGTATCCGCCACAGAAGCTGCAGTTACTAACGGTGACAGTAAAGTTGGTGACTGATGGCTGATAATGGCAAATATGGGGCGGCCGTAGAACGAGGGTGGGCGGAAAGGAGTGGGCGTGGTGGGTTGTCAGGGTGTAGGATAAGTTTAAGGGCAGGGGCAGCACACGCCTTGCCTGAGGAACCAACAACAATCCCAGTGGCACGGTACCGCTAGTAGCCATCAGGATGCTCAGTAATATCTGGAAGTATAGGATAAGGTTTTGT
>NC_137029.1:10756822-10759322 GCF_032717465.1 Coenobita brevimanus
CATCCTTCAACTACTTCAGATGGTGCACTGTAGGAGAACTCTCAGTTTGCAATCCACTTGGTTCACATTTCAGATGAACCTTGGGCTACAAATACTTCTACTACCACTACTACTACTACTATTACTATACTACTGCCACTACTACTACTACTACAACTCTTCTTGGTACTCCATCCTTATTTACAAAAAGAGGTGTGGATGTTATTGCTAATAATAATAATGATGATGATTATGATGATGGTGATGATACTACCCGACAACTTTTCTTTACTTACTGGTGCCTATCCAGCCGTTAATGATTTGATACTCGCGTACCACTGAGTATCCCCTTCACTACTATGGATCATCCTTAAATTAAATTAAAATAATCTGGAGCGTGCACGACTTAAATAGACACGATTTTCTCGTATTGATGGGGCTAACATCTCTCATCGATTCTAAACTCTTGGGATCGTGAGAATTTTTTAATTGATTTATACATGATTCTCACTGCAACGCTGCTTTATGCTTGATATTGCTAAACTGCCTTATTAACGTTTCCGCCTAGCTTCTGTATTCTTGCTAGCATCAACTTATTTCATTCTTGCTACCTGCAGTCTATGAAGGTACTGTAATTGCAGGTGGCGGCGACCATCATCCACTCAGATGATGTAGTGCTACCTACTTATTCCTTAGCCGACTCTACACTGAATGACAAGTCTAACGGTAAACTGTAACCCAGAGTTGCATTTACAGTGATAGGTGGTATCCATACAACCAATTAGCGGGGTGATGTGGACCCAATATCAGTGCCCCCGTTACCTAGGTGGAGAGATGCAAATGTAGCGTCCATCCAAGAACCAAATCTGTATACACTTCCCCGCACTTCGCCACAGCGAGTCGCTGTCCACAGCATGGGGTCATCGATTCACTGAATGGGCCAAACTTGCATGGCCTACTGTTCTCCTGTGGCTGATGAGTCTGCTCGACAACGCTGACAGGGGATGATCTAGTAATTTTACAGTCTGTACTTTTCTTATTTAAGAGGAGCCTGTGGAGTCACATGGAGAGACAGGCTGATAAATGAGGATATAAACGAGCGTTCTGGTGTGGATGTGGATGTCGTAGGAAGCGTTAGGAGGAATACACTGAAGTGGTTTGGCCATGTGGAGAGGATGGAGGGTGAAAGACTGACGAAGAGAGTGTCTGTGAGTGAGGTGGAGGGGGGGAGAGGGAGGGGGAGGCCGAGGATGAGATGGAGGGATGGGGTGGAGAGGTATATGAGAGAGGGGGGTGCGAGTTGGGAGCAGGGCAGTAACATGGCGGGGGACAAGGCGACATGAAGGCGATTTGTTTGTTGCCACCCCGAACGGGATCGAGGCGTCTGGCAATAAATTAATAGATAGACTTTTCTTGCCAACTGTAAGCAGTTTTATCCATCCCCTCTTCTTGCAAGATGATCTGGCTATGAATCATCACGTGCGGTTTAGTTGATGGTAATGCAATACACTCAGGTTCCTATGACTCGTTCTCACCAGAATAAAACTGTTCTATCTTCGCCAAGACAAAATGTCAGTTATTGGGTTAAACTTATGTAAGCCTAACTCATTATTACGTGGGGCCTCAGTCAAGCTCAATAACTTCCTTATGGTCAGAAGAACGCACGTATTCTAGCCTACTTAACGCCAGACGAGTTTATTCAGGTGTGTTACAGGAGTCTCGGTATTTATACAGCTACCATTAATCAGTTCACTAACTGAACAATATGACAGCTATAATCGTGAACTGGGCAAACTTAATGTCCAGTTCATGAAATAAGCAAACAGGATCTTTCCTATTTCATGAAGTAAGTACAGTACATAGGGAACACAGTCAGTATAAAGACAATATATAAAACGGTATATATCGAATATTTACCACACAGTCACTGGCAAGAAATCAATACAACCCTTAAAAATACACCAGAGAAATTGCATACATCAGCCAACATTTCCTGAGGTTGTTGCCAGTTTGTTTTGTGTCTGTTTACCGCTCACACCGTTTGATACACTGCTTCACAATACAAGTTAGCATGGAATGCTACCAAACTAGTTAGATAGTGCTTTTTTCCCATAATCCTCATCCTCACTATGAAATCCATTATGCCTATTAACATTTTCTTTCTTGCCTTGTATGAGTTACATATAGTCAATGACAATTATGTTTTTTTTTTTCTTTCTCTCTCTCTTGGCACTCCAGGCTCGTGGTGAAACCAAGGTTAGTGGGTCATATTTAGTCATGTTTGGGGGAGGGGAGATTCTTCTATGATGATTATGCCGCAAATGCATTTTATCAGAGTTAATATAACACGCTAGACTGTAAAGGAAACCAGTGGCGGCAAAGTGACTATCCACCTTGCACGAGGACGATACTATCAATGCAAACAACGAATGTATACTAACGGACTTTACTGATGAAAAGTAAGCCTTACAAAATCTAGCCTGAACCTACCCTAAACCCAAGCCTACCTTGACATGAACCT
>NC_137029.1:10761822-10845027 GCF_032717465.1 Coenobita brevimanus
GAGATCACACAACAGATCTCAAAGGTGCTAAGATAACACGTAAACAGAGGCACAATAAGAAGGAGCACACAAGCTGTATCTTTCGCTTCCACCAGACGGTCGAAGGGACGAATATTTTTTGCCTTAGCCTCTGACCTTGACCTTAGGAAGATTATTCTCAGAATCGAAAAATTTCATTCTTGTATAACCCGAAACAATCCCACTAACTTTGGTTTAAATCAGATGAGACTTTGCTCAAATTTTGCCCAACGTCCTTGATGTTTGCCTGTAACCTTGACTCTCGACTGTTCAGAAAATAGAATATTTTTGGCATTCTCTCGGTTTTTACTCGTCCACAAAACTTAGTCTAAATTGGTTAAAAACTTTCAGTTGAACCTGCCACGTGACCAAAACCGCTGACCTACTTTTCTCAGATTGACAGGTAAACCTCTCGGGCGATCCTCACCTCATCCACCAAGTTTGTGGAAGGCGGTGGCTGAATCAGTAGAGAGGTGGCCTGCAGTGCTAATGGACCCACGTTCGAATCCCCTATGGGGCAGGGAACAGTTTAAAGATTTGTATTTTATAAAGCAAACTTAACTGATCAATCAGAAGACCCGCCGACATAACGTAAAAATACCACTGCTAATACCAGTACACCAGATATGTATGAGACAGCCTTTGCATGTAATCAGTATGGACGATGGGTGTTAGTGCCTAAATTGTGACATGTGGCGGAGTATGGTAGGTAGGAGGACTACTGGGCCTTGGAAGCAAGCTGTGAAGCCTATGCCCAGAGTCGGAAATATTAAAAAAAAAAAAAAATAAAAATAAGATATATACTGCTGTAGTTACTTTGCTTACAACAACACACGGGTCGAACTTTGAAACTGCCTTGTTCTTTGATTCACTTTTAAATTGATTTTTTTCTGTCTTATCCTTAACCCTTCCACCAAACATCATTCAAAGCAGATTAAAACTTTTTTCATTTGACGTTTTCTTGTTACTTTGGCCGTTGATCTTGGCCAGTGACCCTGACCTTTGGCCTGTTGATTTCAATAGGAACAGTTTTGTCTTGCTTCTTTGAACCTCAACCGTTCCACCAAATTTGGTTCAAGCTGGATCAAATATGTATTGTTACAGAACTATGTTCACAAACACATCCATATGGGTCAAATTTAGGTCATACTTTGACCTTGCTCTGTGACCTTAACCTTTGACTGATTATTCTTAAAACTGAATCACTTCCTTTTTCCCTGTCCTCAACCCTCCCCTATAGTTTGGTCTAACTTAGATCAAACTGTTTAGGTGACTTTACTACGCCAGGGTTTTACCCAACAACACTGTGACACTGACCTCTGACATGTAGTTCTTAAACACGACATATTTCCTCATGGGCAGTCCCTCAACCCTCCCTCCAAGTTTGGTTAAATTCGATTGAAATCTGTTTGAATTATTTTGTTCACACACACACACACACACACACACACACACACACACACACACACACACACACACACACACACACACACACACACACACACACACACACACACACACACACACACACACACACACACACACACACACACACACACACACACACACACACACACACACACACACACACACACACACACACACACACACACACACACACACACACACACACACACACACATACTCGCTCAGGCTGCGAAAAGTTTCACTGACGAAGTGGGCGGTTACTGTCCTCCTTGGGCAAGGGGACGGGTGTGTGAGTGTGTGCAGGACACAGCCTTGCCCTTAGATCGGACTATATGAGCTCTCAGCTCCCTTCCGGGAGGGTAAAAGCTGACGATCACGACCTAGGTAAAAACCCAGCTCCTCACTCTGCCCCGTCCAAAATCACTCTCCCGATCAATCTGCCGGCTTGTGTGAAGCCACCACCGGTAGGACTTTACGTCACCCTGGTAAATGGTGCCTCGTCCAATCACACGTGAGATCCTTCAACCAATCATCACGTTCCAGCGTTGACGGTTGTATGAAAGTAAGAAAGGAATCTCAGAGTGCCACAGGCTCTGAACTGACGTCCCACTCAGATTAACTGAAGCCTCAGGTGAGCGTAGGTGATGAATGAAGCAGAAGTTGAGGTAGCTGATGCTTCAGGTGAATTCGTATTGGCAATTCACGTCACACCTCCACCGCTAAAAGAGAATACGACAGTGGAGTATTCATTCACTTCTTAGGCTCGCGACAAACAGTCAGCAAGTACATTTTGGATGCCTTTGATATGTCTTATTTCAAAGCTATATTCTCTTGACCTAGATCACGACCATCAAGTGATTCTGACCGACCCGGTGAATTACACACACACACACACACACACACACAAAGCATCTGCTCTCACTTCTAGAGCATGGGTATAATACCCTTTGGTTACTCTTGGGATTAGTGATACGTAACTCAACACAGGAGAGTAACCGACTGTACTACACTACAAGTAGCCAAGGGATGGCTCAGTGACGAACTATGCACTGATTTAGATGCTGACAGAACGGATGACTGAAGGGAAGTCTTGTACCTCCTTTGAACTTGCTTACTGTATATAATGAGATGACAAAGACCAAACCCTGACCATCGTATTTCACGTCGTCTAATTATTAAACACTATGTTGCACATGCTGGCCGTAACACACTGCTTCCGAAATGCAATAACAAAGTTTGGCATACATAACAATAAGTGATAAATGTACAAACTGTTTACGTACAACCAAGCAGCAGGAAGAAAAGGATCTTGAGAGGAATGAACTTCTTTGTAGTGAGATCCTTCTGTATACGGGTCACCCAAAGAGGCGTCCATTTCCCACACAATCTTGTTTCTGCCTCTTCCTCTATCTTCCCTTGCTTAGCTTCATTATATCCTCCATTCCTCCTGCCTTCCTCAGTCGTTCTACCACCCTGTTCAATCCTCCATTCATCACCATTTTCAAATGTTTGAAGATTCATCACGCGTTCAGTACTTTTCAAATCGTTTTGAAACTTGACTCTTCGTTCAGAGATGTCACCACCATTTTCAGGTTTGTTTGGCATTTTATCTGTGCGTTCACTCTTGATCTTCCTTTCAGTATTGTTTGTCATTTCGATATTTTGCCCACCATCCGACAAAAAGTTCTTGTTTGTCTTGACTTTACGTTTGATTCTCACCGTATCTTCTGTTGAGTTTGCATCATTTTCAAACTTTTGTGTATTTTCGATCAAACCTTTACTTTTATTCTTGCTCACAAAATTCTTTCCTATTTCGGTATTTTTGCCGTCTTTCACTTTATTACTACTGCTCTTACTTTCAATAGTGTTTCCATTTTCTTTCTCATCCCAACCCTTTTCAATATCATCTCTGTTTTCTTGTGTGTTTAAATCCTTCCCCTTTCCCTCATTCTCAATATTGTATCCATCTTCTAGTGCCATTTGGCTCTCTTTTTCACTCATTTTCGCACCTTCGACTGTTTTCCCCTCGCTGTTCGCATCACCACGTTTCATTTTGCTTTCTTCATTCTCAAGTTATTCGTCTCTCGCCCTTACTGTCCGCCCTCGCCGCCATCTGTTGGCAAAGATAGAAAGTACATCATCATCATTCTTATTAACACCAACACAATCTTATTCATACATTCATTCGACTCATCTAAATGGTCCACCCTAACCCTCATCTACATCTTCATAATCACATAACCTTAAACCCACATCAGCGTCAATAGTAAAATGTTTTCAACCTCAGGAAGCCTTTCTCCATATTATTCTTCTCCCACCAGACGATTTTATTCAGTTTAGACTTTTCTATAAAGAGATTAGATATAGCGTATATTCGCCCTTTCAGTGATATGGCGCTTTCCTAGGCTGAGAGAAAACCACCAGGGAGCAGGAAAAAATAAAAATTACACCCTTGGCTCGTCAGAGGTTAACTACCGTCAAGGCCACACAACAACACACAAACACACACACACACACACACACACACACACACACACACACACACACACACACACCGTAAACATAATGGTACTATTATTATCATTATTATTATTATTATTATTATTATTATTATTACCTCCACCAACGAATATGGATAAGGCTATATATTCACCCATGTTTGTCATGTTCGTTTTTCCGCAAGATATCAAAGTTAATAATGGACATCAATGAAATTTTATAGATATGTGGGCCATGGCCCAGGGATAGAATGATTAAATATTGGTGGTGATCCGTTTTGTCTAGTGTAGGTGTTGATGTGCTCTATCTGTGCACTTGGCTTGTTATACTGTTGTAATTATTGTTGGTGAAAGATTAGGACAAAAATGAGGGTGGTGCAGGGAAACGCAAGCTTCAGACTCGTCTCCCTACACCGGTCTCATAATAATAACAGTAATAATAATAATAATAATAATAAAAATAATAATAATAACTATTATTATTATTATTATTATTATTATTATTATTATTGTTGTTATTGTTGTTGTTGTTGTTGTTACCTCCCCCAACGAAAGTCGGAGGAGGTTATGTATTAACCCCTGTTTGTCTGCTTGTCCACAAGTTTTCAAAAAGTTATTGTTAAAATTTTTTGTGTATGTGAGTTATGGGCTGAGGAAGTGTTTATTATTATTATTATTCTTTTTTTTTTTAATGATTTGATTTCGAGTCCTGTTCCAGCTTTTTTTTTTTTTGACAATATCTCAAAAAGTTATTGATGGATTTCAATGAAAATTAGAGGATATGTGGGTCATTGGCCAAAGGAGAGTTGATTAAATTTTGGTGGTTATCTGAGGTGTCTAGTATGGGCGCTTGAGGACGCATGCTCTTTCTGAGCGCTGTCCCATATTGTTGTTTTGTTGTTACCAGCCACGATCACGAAGCTGATATTATTTAAATCGTGTGTGTGTGTGTGTGTGTGTGTGTGTGTGTGTGTGTGTGTGTGTGTGTGTGTGTGTGTGTGTGTGTGTGTGTGTGTGTGTGTGTGTGTGTGTGTGTGTGTGTGCGTGCGTGCGTGTGTGTGGTGTGTGTGTGTGTTATCGCGATAACCTCTCAGCCGCTCAAGATATCATCACAAAATTTTACAAGTGTGTAGTAGGGGAAAAAAAATCAATCACCAGTTCGACATTGGTGAAAGCAGACGAAGGTCTGTGTCTCTGTTACCACGATAACTTTGCAGCCGCTCACGATGTCATCACAAAATGAAATTAAAATGTCCTAAGAGTATTGTTTTTAGTTTGTCTGTGCGTTTGTTAGCACGATAACTTCCAAACGGCTGAAGATATCATCGCAAAATTTTACAGGTGTGTATTAGGGATGAAAATCTCCTGCGAGTTCGAAATTGGTGAAAGTAGGTCAAGGTCTATGTGTCTGTTACCCCGATAACTTCGCAACCGCTCAAAATATCATCACAAAATGTTAAAGGTGTGTAGTAGGGATGAAAATCTCCGAAGCGTTCGAAATTGGTGAAAGTACGAGAAGGCCAAGGTCATATTCCGAGCGGCTCTGGACATGTATCGGCTCGCGGCTGGTGTGATCCACCACTGGGGCGTCCTTTGGTTGACATCATTATCATAAAAAATCCTGAAAAACAGGATTATATTATTTTCTGCACTTTGCCCAATATCGTTGCGCAAGAGTCAGCCTGTGTGTGCGTGCGTGTGTGCGTGTGCGTGTGTGTGTGTGTGTGTGTGTGTGTGTGTGTGTGTGTGTGTGTGTGTGTGTGTGTGAACTCCTCTGCTATTTAATATATTTGAATGAATTTTCCAGGTAAGTTCGTCTGGTTATTCAAAAGTCTGCTATATAGGTTTTTTTAAGCATTGTATTCAAGGGATGTCAGGAGCAACTAATTTAAAATACTAAGAAATGATGAAAAGGGGGCTGATACGGCTCTAGCTGTAGGTATTGTACACCAGTCTCTTATCCGTAAAGAGATATTTGGGAAATGTAACCTCCAAACCCAATTAATCTTGGGGGGGGGGGAGCGGAGTAGCTCCCCTCTAAAAATGAAAGTGATCAGAAGTAGGGGAAAGGGTACCTGGATTTTAATGAAGCTTCTCAGACCAATTCGTCAAGGTCCATGATAGTCTTTCACTATATAAAATTTTCTACCATTATTTTTATGGGATGTCAAATCCTTCTAAAACTTCTAAAGAATACAAAATAGGGGAAGGAAGGCAGCTCTCTCTTTGATATCTATGTTGTGGAATGGGCTGCTATCCGATAACTACTACTGCTACTACTACTACGGCTCACTAAGTGTATCCTGGGATATCACCCCTTCATATACTCGTATGCCTTCATTGACATCATATGGCTTTTAAATCGGGATAAAAGCTATTCTTTATAGCAACCATTATTTACTTTGCTTCAGTCGGAATGTGTATCGCAAGACTGGACATGCAGTTTCCATGTTTTATGATGATGATGATGATGATGATTATTATTATTATTAAGCGCGCGCGCTCTCACATGTTCAAAACAGTGAAGAAATTTGCGCAATATTTATCAGCATTTGGGCGTAACTTATTCCATGACGTCACATCCTGGCCTGAATGGAGCGGGTGTTCTGATTCGTCGAGTGGGGAGAGAGGGCGTGGGTAAACTCTAGCTGCAACACACTTCAATCTGTTTGGCTCTATCTCTATTGTCTATTTGTCAATCTGTGTCGTTGGAAATAGTAAATCTGCGCAAAATTTCATTATCAGAAGCGAGGACCCCTATCGCGCGTCCCGGGAAATTACTATCTATCTATCTATCTATTGGCAGACGCCTTAATCCCGTAAAGGGTGGTTACAGACAAATCGCCTCCATGTCGTCCTGTCCCCACCATTTAACTGTCCTACTCCCAGATCACACACACCCTCTCTAATATACCTCTCACTCCATCCCTCCATCTCATCCCAGAGTAGGGTGTAGAGTACATTATGTTCTTTAGTAATATCTTAGAGTTGGGTGAAGAGTAGCATTACGTTCTTATGTTCTTATGTAATATTTCAGAGAAGGGTGAAGAATACATTATGTTCTTATATAATATCTCAGAGCAGGGTGAAGAGTACATTATGTTCTTATGTTCTTACGTAATATCTCAGAGTAGGGTGAAGAATACAGTATGTTCTTATGTAATACCTCAGCGTAGTGAAGAGTAACTCAGTCTCCTCATCCATTGTATATATATATATATATATATATATATATATATATATATATATATATATATATATATATATATATATATATATATATATATACTGTACCTGTGTACGTATCTGTATGTACGACTGTTTGTCTCAATAAAGTGTCTATAGTCTGAAGTCAAAAAGTCTCCCACCCACCGGAAAATTACACGCCTTCTATATCCAGTCCAGCGAATCAGAATCTCTCTCTATCCCCGCCAGCCAATCATAATCCCGCATTTACTGCCCGCCCATAAGCCACAGGGACATCCCGACATCGCCCATCTCATTGGTAGATTCAAGTTTGGTACACTCCATTTCAGTTTGTTACACTCCTTACATATTTAAATTTTTTTCCCGCTCTTCCAGAAATCGCTTGAGTGGGGTTGTTTTTCGTACAATTATTATTCTTTCTCTTTATTTTCCTTTCTTCTCTCTTCCTTCTCTTCCCTTAGTTCCTTTTCTTTCTTCCTCCTCCTCCTTCTTCTCTGTGTGGTTTGATAAAAAATTTAGAGTTTAATGGCCAAAGCATTTGTAAAAAGTGTGGAAAAAAAAAAAATGTACACAGAAAAAGTGTTTGGCTTTCCCTAAGGAAAAAGACATGCTAGCTTGTGAAAATCCTGAGTGTTTGAGTCTTGAATCATGCCCGCTCAGGTCGTCCACCTGGGGATGCCTGTACATGATTAATATTAACGTTCTCATTACCACTATTATTATCATTATGAAAATTACTGGTTACAGACAAGGCGAGTCAGAAGCACGTAGACAGAGACAGACCTTGAATTTTGCAACAGAGTGAGCTTCTTTGTGAAGATCCATACCTTACCCATCTGTCATTATCCTATGCTCATTTAATTAGTCGTAAAATTGTCATTTCTTCCTCTAGATTGCTGAGCTGTAACATTAGATTGGCGCTAGAACACGACACTAGTACCAAAGCGCTATGCAAAGGATGCAGCGCTGTAGTGCTGTCTTATTGTGCCATTAGGCTGCGTGAAAAGAGACTGTAAAAGGATGACAATCTTTGTTAAGTTAGTGTGAATGAACTATAGCTGCGTTAAGCATCTTTCCGTCGAGGCTGACTCTAGTGTCCTTGTTGTACTTTTTTGCAGTTGCACACTAAGGAAGGAAATAACTTTACAAATGGCTTCACCTGTCTTGACCAACTGACTGACACTAATAAAAAAGGTGAATAAGAATTGGTACCGCTTGAGTACCGCAATAAATACTTAAACGAAATCTTATATTTTATTTCCCACAGTCGACCAGTGAATTACTGTGTAGTAGCTACGAATGTCTCAATCACACTGTGACATTCATTTTTTTTTTTTTTTTTTTTTTTAGATAAACCCGGTACTAGTGACGCCCATTATCATTCCGATGGGAAAACAATGTAGTGCAGAGTTCAGCAGTACATAAACGTCTCAGAACGAGAGTGGTAATCTTCCAGAATGAATAATAATATAAGTATTTCCGTGAATCATTATGACAGAGTGGATAGCCATGGAATGTGCAAAATATTAACGATATATGGAGTAAATGGGAAGCTGCTGAATGACGTGAAGAGTATGTATGAGGGTGCTAAGAGTGCAGTGCATGTGGATAGTAAATTGAGTGAATTTTTCCGTCTGAATGCTGGATTAAAAATGGGTTGTGTCATATCTCCATGGTTGTTCAGTCTGTATATGGATGGGGTTATAAAAGAGATGCAAGGTAGGGCGGTGGATATTGAAGCGGACCTAATGAGAGAGGGCAGCATTTGGAAACTTTCTGTACTGTGGTTTGCAGATGATACTGTATTGTTAGTGAAGATGAAGGGGAACTGCAATGCCTGGTCAATGAGTCTGGGAGAGTGGGCAAGAAATGAAATCTAAAGTTGAATGTAAGGTACAGTAAAGTTATGGTCATCGAGAGAAACGAGGTCGCTGAATGTACAGTGAGTTTTTTTTTTTCTTCTTCTGGCCTATCGACCATTGGGGCCAAAGCCCCTGGTCATTATATATATATATATATATATATATATATATATATATATATATATATATATATATATATATACACACACACTTCCATGCATATATACAGACACTTTCACGCACACGTACGTTTTATATTTTTAGACCTTATAAAGAAAAACCTAATCTAAAGACCCTAAAACTAATCACCTAAGAGACAAGTCGCTAACCTATACTTAATCCTAAAGAGACAAATAGCTAGATCTACACTAATGGTAAAAATACCTCAACTAACAGAACACCATCGACTGCAGATATGTAATGCCTTCCTACATTACATACCTGCACTCATCACCTGGTGACTGTCAGTCGGGGCACAACCTAATATAGGGGACATCAATATATGAAAGGGAATCAGACGAGTCAGGAACATTTCCATATACGACAGCTGTCGGCCATAATTAGAATAACTTAAACGAGGTGGTATTAGGTATTTACATAATATGTACAACAAGTGAAGGACCTCGCGCAACAGACCACCATCGACTAGTGAGGTTGGATGATGAGGAAATTTAAAATGAGTGTATTTTAATACTTTGGTTGTGTGATAAGTAAGGGTGGAAGTTTGGAGGGTGAAGTGCTTGAAAGGGTGCAACAGGGAGGAAAGGTTATTTTTTTATTTTTTTATTTTTTTTTAAGCAGTGATAAGAAAAAGGGAAGCAAGCATGCAAGTAAAAAAATCGCTGAATAATAGTACTGTAATACTAACTCTAACGCACGGAAGCGAAGCTTGGACCTTAGTAGAAGGACACAAGTCTAAAATGACAGCAGTGGAAAAGAGTTCTCTGACAGGAGCATGTGGAGTTACATGAAGAGGCAGTCTGACAAATGAGGAATTGAAGGAGCGTTGTGGTGTGGATGTGGATGTGACAGAAAGCGTTAAGAGAAAATTAATACACTGAGGTGGTTTGGTCATGTGGAAAGGATGAAGGGCGAGAGACTAACGAAGAGTGTCTATGTGAGTGAGGTGGAGGGGAGGGAAGAGAGAGGGAGAGGCCGAAGAAGAGATGGAGGGATGGAGTGGAGAAGTATATGAGAGAACCGGGTGTGAGTTGGGGGGAGGGCAGTGAAATGGGAAAGGGCAGGGCGACATGGAGACGATTTGTTTGTGGCCACCCCTAAAGGAATTAAGACGTCTGACAATAGATAGATAGATTATGCCAATGTACAGCACCATTCCAAACAAAGCACTCAGTAATCAATTTAATAGAAGCATAACTCTGCAATATTCTTTTGTTCTCCCATACATGTCTATAATTAGACTGTCTTGTTTGGCAACTTCTCCCCAGCTCAGTACCACATGTGAATATTCTAGATCAAAGATTTTACAAGGAAGATACGATAGCTCCCTCAGGTTACACGTAAAAAAAAAATAATAATGATAATACTTAGTGTCGAGCTATTTTGCCTAAAGTATATTAGTTTGTCACCTCCAGTACCGCAATCAGTTGTACTCCTATGGCATTACTCAGTAATTGTAAGGGGGTCCCACATACCTTTTGAAGCAATTGCTTTAACCTGGAATTGATTATGGCTTAGTTTTCTGTGTACAGTGCTTAGCAATCGAAACATTATGATAAAGTTCATTAGATCCATTCACAGTGTGAATAACACTGTTTATTGTCGAGTTATACAGTATGAAACTGATTTGGATATTGCACGTTTTATTTCTTTCCATGATTTCTCTAGCACTGCGAAACGTAAGATATAGACGAATATTTTTTTTTTTTTTCCATATTTACACTTGCGAAGCACAGCCAGTACGTAAAGTTCGTTCAACCATCATTGTTGAATGTGCACACTTCATGGCGATGAATTCTTATTATCGTGCGCCTAATGACCTTTCATATTAAGTAAAAAGATGTTTCTCATGATATTACCAGTATAGTGCTTAAACACGTTATGTACCCTTCCATGTCTGGGAAACGAGCGAAACAGTAGGGACGAGAATGTACGTCAACTTCTTGGAACACAGCCAATTCAATATCTAACCTTAATACTTGCATTAAAACATATGAAAAGTAGAACCTTTCAAGATAAGGACGTAATAATTCATTCACTCAAGTCGTACGGATAAATATGTACAATTATGATGATTTAATTTGATACAAAGGTATTAGACGACCATGCACTGTAGTGTAATATTCAGGTTTGCTGAATTCTCCGACTTTACACAGCCTCAGTACGTTGTCACTAGCAGACGCTACATCTGTTGCCAGCGCCACTCTTTGTGTTCTGGCTCTTTGTGTGTGCGTACGTGTGGTAGCTACTGTTAGGGTCCCAGTTAGTGTAATAACAGTTTATTTCTGAGCTTCCCTATCATCCAAGTAGAGTCTTTACTCTGAGCTGTTTACAGCATCGCGCGAAAGCGAGAGGGAGTTCTGCCTTTTGGTCCAGTTCATCAGTCATTCTGTCTTTTAACAAGATTATATATATATATATATATATATATATATATATATATATATATATATAAATATATACACATATATATATACATATATATATATATATATATATATGTATATATATATATATATATATATATACATATATATATATATATATATATATATATATATATATATATATATATATATATAATTGTTACATAGCCTATGATTTCATCATCCTTTGTGTAATTCTAACGTACAGTATGCTGCATGTTTGATCACGAGCGTGTTCTACCTCACTCCCCCCGTCCTCCCTTATAGTAGAGTAAGTCGCTCTTTCTGTTGTTCAGAGCAGGAGTGTCAACTCTTTGTCCCCTCTGGCTTCATTTGCGCGTCCTTCTTACAAGTTGTATCAAGCTCTGCCGGCCCCTATATAATGAGCTCTGTCTCTGCATTATTGCCACTTAGATCTACTCCTCATTTTGTTCACATCTCTGTCCTCCCCTGTACAGTTGTTATTACTGTGAGTGCTCATGAAGTCTCCAACCATCTACCAACTGTGTAATTTGAGTATAACTGTTACTGCATTTTTTCTTGTACTGTGTAGCGTAAGGTGTTAATTCTTAGGCATAATGGTTTTGTGATTCATAATGTCAGCCCTTATTAATAATATTATGTATCTGTAATAATATATCTTGCATTAACTGAGCATTATCCAGTGTATTGTCATTTTATCAGGGCTGACTTAGATAAATTTGCACTCGCTAATTTCGTGTTAATAGAGGCTATTGCAGTTAACCATATATTAAACCTGTTTTTGCCATTACATTATCCTTATGAGTCCTGAATGTTTTGTTATTAGTTTCAGCATTAAACTAACTTGTAATTTTACCTAACTCTTTTGTTTTGAACCTGGAACTTTGCGGGACAGTTTTCTCTGTTCCGTAACATAAATTTGGCGACCTCTTATCAGGATATTCAGGATATTATCATAAGGATATTGCTTGATATTTTGTGACTGTGATTTATTCATGATGTCTACTATTACTACACTTGATGAAGCCAAAGATTTTTTGTCAAATGTGCAAACAGTGTGTGATGTAGAAAACAGAACAAAGAATGAACTGAAGCTTGTTGCTCAACAATTGGGAATTGCTGTTCGCTCTCATCATTCTAAAGATCAAATTGTTGACATGATTAATGAAAGCTTGTTTAATATAACTCCTCCAAATGAGCAAACGCAGATTGAATTAGCTAAGTTACAGCTAGCCCTGCAGGAGGCTCGTGCTAAGAAGGCTGAATTTCAGGAAAATGCTAAGGAGGCTGAGTTTCAGGCTCGTGCTAAGGAGGCTGAGGCACAAGTTGAACTTGCTAGGATTCAGGCAGACCATGAGTATCGCATGAAACAAGGTGGAACTGGATCATCTAGCTCTGATGATTTTGATGTGGCTAAAAATGTTAAACTTGTCCCTCCTTTTAATGAATCTGATTTAACAAAGTATTCTCAGTTGTTTGAGAGGGTAGCTACAGGTTTTAATTGGCCTAAAAAGTATTGGCCAGTACTCCTTCAAACTATTCTCACCGGTAAAGCTCAAGTAACTTATGCATCTTTGCCTCAGGATCAACCTGATAATTATGATGTAGTTAAGAGCTTGATTCTTAAGGCCTATGAGCTTGTTCCTGAAGCCTATAGAGTAAAATTTAGGACAACTTATAAGCAAGATAAGCAATCCCATGTTGAGTATGCAAAAATCAAAGATCTGTTAGAGCAGTGGTTAAATTCTAAGAATGTAAATTCTGATTTTGGTAAATTTAAGCAGATGATTTTGCTGGAGGACTTCAAAAGGTGTATTAATAATAATGTAAGCCTATATCTTGATGAGAGAAGAATAGATAATTTGTCTGATGCTGCAGTTTTAGCTGATGAATATGTTCTCACTCACAAGAGATATTCTATAGAAAAAGGGAAAGCTGAGAGTAAGTACGTTGCCTCTACTCAGAGTACAGGTAACAGGAAAGAGAATAAAGATGATGTTTCTCAGGAAGTAAATACCAGCTCCACCTCTAGATTTCAGAAAAGTAAATGTACTTATTGTAGTAAGCTTGGTCATATTACGGAGAAATGTTTCAGGAGACAGCGTGATGTGAACAAAAAGGAGTCTTTAAATATTCAGTCAATTGGTCTAGTGTCCACCCTTGAGAGTTCCCAGAATTCCTTAACTGAGTTAACTGAACCTGCTTTGAGGGGTAAATTAAATTCTCATGATGGAGCTCCTTTTTTGAGCAGTAACGTGGTTGACACTCTCAAGAGTTCATGTGCTAATTTCCTGTCTGATGGTTTTGTCAGTCCTCTGGACAGTAATAACAGGAAATCAGTTAAAATATATCGTGATACAGGTGCTTGCCGATCCCTTATGGTGACCAGTGTTCTAGGCTCTAATGTTAATTCCTCTGAGGAAACTGTAATCCTACAAGGTGTAGGGAATAATTACTTCTCTGTCCCTCTGTGCAGAGTGAATTTAGAGTCTGGTTTTGTTAATGTTTCCGTTATGGTTGGGTTGGTTGAGACACTCCCAATGTCAGGTGTATCTTTCTTACTTGGAAATGATATTGGTGGAAGTCAAGTGTGTCCAGCTCCTCAGTTGTCTAGTAAGCCAGTGGCTGCGGCCCAGGATTGTGATGTCCCTGATGTGTTCCCTGCATGTGCTGTCACTAGGGCTAAGTCTAAAGTTACTGGTAACTTAGAGGATAATGATGATGATGATGTTATCCTAGCTGACACTTTTCTCGTTAATTTGGACCACTCACCAGATGAGGCAGTACCCCGTAGTGTTGATAATTTGTCTCGTCAAGAGTTGGTTGAGTTGAAAGGTTGCTGACCTTGAGTTGAAAGGTCTGGCTAACTCTGCTTGCAGTGAGGAAGAGTCAGCTGGTGCTTCTACTTGTTATTATATAAGGTCAGGAGTACTTATCAGGAAGTGGAGACCCCCAACAGCATCAGCCGACTGTGAATGCGAGGTTGTATATCAAGTTGTCATCCCTCGTGTTTGTAGGCAGGATATCATTAGAATGGCTCATGATTCCAGTTTGGCAGGACACCTTGGAGTGAGGAAGACTGTGGCACGCATTTTGAAACACTTCTACTGGCCAGGTATCTTCAGGGATGTTTCCTGGTATTGTAAGTCTTGTCACACCTGTCAAGTTGTGGGGAAGTGTAATCAGACCGAAAAGGTTGCACCTCTAGTTCCCATTCCTCCTTTTGAGGCGCCTTTCACCCGTGTGTTGGTGGATATTGTGGGCCCTCTTCCTAAGACTTCTTCAGGATTTTCTTATGTGTTGACCCTGATTGATATGGCTACTCGTTATCCTGAAGCCATTCCACTTAGAAATATCTCAGCAAAGAACGTGGTTAAGGAAATGCTAGGGTTCTTCACAAAGTTTGGTCTGCCCAAGGAGGTACAGTCAGACCGGGGAAGTAATTTCATGTCAAATGTTTTCAAGAAGTCTCTGAAAGAGTTGGGCATCACCCAGATCACGTCTTCAGCTTACCATCCCCAGACCCAAGAAGCGTTGGAGAGATATCATCAAACACTCAAATCGATGCTCAAGAAATACTGTTTGGAACATCAGAAAGACTGGGATAAAGGTCTTCCATTCATTGTGTTTGCCGCAAGAGAATCTCCAAATGAATCACTGGGCTTCTCACCTTTTGAACTACTGTTTGGCCATGAAGTAAGAGGACCCCTTAAGCTACTCAAGGAATGCTGGCTGTCGGAGGAAGATGACGTCAACCTGCTGGATTATGTGATGAAGTTCAAAGAACGGCTGTCCACTGCTTTACAGCTGGCGAGAGAGAATTTAGGAGCTGCTCAGGAGAAGATGAAAACATGGTATGATAAGAAGTCCAGGTTACGCCACTTTCAGCCAGGAGATCAGGTTTTGATTCTGCTACCAGTGCATGGGCAACCTCTTCAAGCCAAGTTTAGTGGTCCTTATTTCGTGGAGAAGAAACTCAGTGATGTCAACTATGTCATCGCCACACCAGATCGTAGAAAGAACAAGCAACTATGTCACATCAACATGCTAAAGTTATATCACAGGCGGGACGAAAATAATCCAGTCTGCACTGTAGCTGTTCCACCCGAGTCTGTAAGTGAAGCTCTCCCATGCAGTATGAGCCTGGGTGATAGTTTGGGGAAGAATCCTGATATCATGAATGATCTCCAGACTAAGCTTTCTCATCTACCTCCCGAGGAAAGGCAGGAGTTTTCGGCATTACTGCAGTAGTACCCGCAAGTGTTCTGTGCCACTCCAGGAAGAACCACGGTGTTGATGCATGATGTCGATGTTGGAGACGCAAAGCCAATTAAACTGCCTCCTTACCGTGTGAACCCAGTGAAAGTTCCTCTCATCCAGAAGGAGCTTGGCTACCTGTTGGACCACAAGATGATTGAGCCCTGTCAGAGCGAGTGGAGTTCTCCTGTCACTCTAGTCCCTAAGCCAGGTGGGTCACAGCGGCTTTGCATCGACTACAGACGTGTTAATCAGATAACCAAAACAGACACTTACCCTCTCCCTCGCGTGGAAGATTGCATAGACAAGATCGGAAAGGCTAGGTACATAAGTAAGTTTGATTTGTTAAAGGGATACTGGCAAGTACCTATGACTGAACGTGCTAGGGAGATCTCATGTTTTGTAACACTAGGAAAGACTTTTGCATGTTCTGTAATGCCATATGGTATGAAGAATGCACCAGCCACATTGCAGAAGCTCATGAATGTTGTAACAGAGGGTTTGGCAGGGTGTGTTGTTTATATTGATGATGTATTAATCTTCAGTGACAACTGGAAAGATCACCTATGCCATGTCAGTAAATTTCTTGAGCATTTGGTTCAGGCTAATCTTGTAGCTAATTTATCAAAGTGTGCGTTTGGTCAAGATAAAGTTCAGTACCTTGGGTACATAATTGGTGATGGACATGTTGCACCACCAGGAGCTAAGGTTCAGGTTATAAGTGATCTTCCCAGACCTAAAAGTAGGAAAGAGCTACAAAGATTTTTGGGAATGGTGGGTTATTACAGGAGATTTGTTCTTAACTTTTCAATTCTTGTATCACCATTTACAGACCTACTGAAAAAGGGAGTTGAATTTCTATGGACCGATAACTGTGAATCCTCTTTCAACAAACTTAAAGCTATCCTATTAAGTCAGCCAGTGCTCGCTACTCCAAATTTTGCTAAGCCTTTTAAGATGGCTGTTGATGCAAGTGATACAGGAGCTGAGGCTGTTTTGCTGCAAGAGGATGATCAGGGTATTGAACACCCTGTATCTTATTACAGTAAGAAATTCACTCCACCTCAAAAGAACTACTCAACTATTGAGAAAGAGCTTTTGGCCTTGATTTTGGGTTTACAGCATTTTTCATTTTATTTGTGTTCTGGTTTTGACCCCATAGTCATTTATACCGATCATAACCCACTGAAATTCCTTAGTAAGTTTAAAGATAAAAGTCAAAGATTGACAAGATGGAGTCTACTTCTTCAGGAGTATTCATTAGACATACAACATATTAAGGGGAAAGAAAATGTTATTGCAGATTGCTTATCTAGACTTTAGACAGATTGTTTTAGAGTAATAAGAAATTTCCTTTGTAAATTTCTTTTTCTTTGTAGGGAGGTGTTACATAGCCAATGATTTCATCATCCTTTGTGTAATTCTAACGTACAGTATGCTGCATGTTTGATCACGAGCGTGTTCTACCTCACTCCCCCCATCCTCCCTTATAGCAGAGTAAGTCGTTCTTTCTGTTGTTCAGAGCAGGAGTGTCAACTCTTTGTCCCCTCTGGCTTCATTTGCGCGTCCTTCTTACAAGTTGTATCAAGCTCTGCCGGCCCCTATATAATGAGCTCTGTCTCTGCATTATTGCCACTTAGATCTACTCCTCATTTTGTTCACATCTCTGTCCTCCAACTGTACAGTTGTTATTACTGTGAGTGCTCATGAAGTCTCCAACCATCTAGCAGCTGTGTAATTTGAGTATAACTGTTACTGCATTTTTTCCTGTACTGTGTAGCGTAAGGTGTTAATTCTTAGGCATAATAAGGTTTTGTAATTCATATTGTCAGCCCTTATTAATAATATTTTGTATCTGTAATAATATATCTTGCATTAACTGAGCATTATCCAGTGTATTGTCATTTTATCAGGGCTGACTTAGATAAATTTGCACTTGCTAATTTCGTGTTAATAGAGGCTATTGCAGTTAACCATATATTTAACCTGTTTTTGCCATTACATTATCCTTATGAGTCCTGAATGTTTTGTTGTTAGTTTGAGCATTAAACTTTAACTTGTAATTTTACCTAACTCTTTTGTTTTGAACCTGGAACTTTGCGGGACAGTTTTCTCTGTTCCGTAACAATATATATATATATATATATATATATATATATATATATATATATATATATATATATATATATATATATATATATATATATATTGGATTAAAATACAGCAAATTTGACAATGGGTTTCTTTTTATGTGTCAGACCCAGAACATGGATCTGACATCCAGTTTCCTTAGACCCAGGAATCCTCCATATTCCATACTCCTGAGTCACATGTATCCACTGATTATATGGACGTATCGATAGTATGGCTCCGGTGATCTGTTTTTTTTTTTTTTTTTTTTTTTTTTTTTTTCAGTACGTAACTTATTGGATCCCTGTGTATATATTTCTCATAACTGTGTCCATCTCCACCCCATCCTTCCATCTTATCTTAGGTCTCCTCCCTCACCTCACTGACACACGTACAGTACACTCTCCTGGTCAGTCTATCACTCACCATTTTCTCCAAATGACGATTTCCAGGATACTTTATAGTACCTCAGTATGAACACGACAAAGCTCCTGAAGTTCCTCATTTGTCCGTCTCTTAACTCCACACGTTCCTTTCCATGGTAAGTACTGTTACAATATACAAAACTCATGGAAATACACAAATCATTCTTAAAAATTACGATTTGCAAAGATCCATCATCCATCCATCATCCAATCCTACATTGCCCCATGAGAAGCGTAGGAGCCCTGGGCTAGGTAGTTGGTCCTGACATTTAAGATGAGAGTGACCAACCTCACTCATCCCTGAGTGGCGTTACGTGAGCAATAAGTCCCAGCCATCCCTTGGATATAAACCTTCACTGGCTTAATCCGATTGGAGCACAATAATTACCCGCTTAACCACCAGGTGCCAAAATCTGGTTATATGGTTACCACCCAGCGTAGTAAATGGTTTCCTGGCGTACAGGAAACCATTTGGCTTGTCACTCAGTGTAGAGTCGCCCATAGGTAGAAGGAAGAGGAATGAAGGAATGAAAGACAGAAGAGGGAGTGTAAAGTCACCCGTAGGCATCAATTAAAATCCTATTCAGCCCTTCCTTCTTTTTTGATTATGTTGAATTAATAAGAAAATGAAGGGTATTAAAGATGTCCCGAGAGAACATAGGAATGTAGCCTTGTTGCATTGTTTTCCCGTGCATTTACTCTCGCATGACAAAGACCCCTAACCCGTTCTAGCTCAACTGATGGCCAGGTTTAGTCAGACAACAATGGATCACCGAATTTCACGCTACTAGTTAGCATTCATGTTCTGTGAGTGGTTCAGTTCCGTCAGATTAAAACATCCCGACTGTAGAAGGAAAAAAGAAAGGATGGTGGAGGCGGTGGCTTAATCAGTATAGAGGTGGCCTGCAGTCCTAATGGACCCAGGTTCGAATCAAGGTTGGGGAGGTAACAGTTTAAGGATTTCAGTTTCATACAGTAGACTTTACTGATTTACCAAAAGACCCATCAATATGTTGTAAAAATACCAACACTAATGCCAACACAGCAGTCCTGTATGAGACAGCAATAGCATGTATTCAATATGGACGGTGGGTGTTAGCGACGAAGTGGTGACAAGAGGTGTAGGGTATGTAGGAGGACTACTGGGCCTTGGAAACAGGCTGTAAAGACTATAACCAGAGTCGGATACAAAAAATGATGATCGAGTCCATAGTGCAAATGAACAAGACAGTCAGCTATGCTCGTGGGCTAGCATTTAAGTAAGGAGGTGCAGCAGTCTTGTCATTACAATTCATGATCACACCCTGTTGCCGGCCAGCAGTGTCCTGTCATGCTGATGTGTACCCAAAAACTACAATTTAAGTTTACACTCTACCCCGACAAAAGAACAAGTCACAGAATTAAGGCTTATCACCTACAAATGATTAATTAAAGTAGACAGTTTTTCCCTAAGTTAGTCTTCCCTTAGATATATATCAACAACGAAATATTAACTTTACACCCAGGCCCTCCTCTGTACTGGAGAGTGATCTGGGGGACGTGGGAAACAAACTGTCCAAGGCTTCTTTCGGCTAAGTTGAGAGGTGTGTGTGCCAACCATTACACCATCGTTTCCCTTTTAGGCTACCCCTACCGTGACTGCAGATTAGATGTGGTAAGAGCTACACAACTAACGCAAATTGGTTGACCAGTTAATTAATTCATTCTGGTAGTTGGTGCCGGCAAAAATATATTTACTAGCACTAACCCTGAATCTGGGACTGGCCTACAAACATTCTTTACTCAAGCCGTTACCTTTAATGTGTGTCAGCAGAGAGAGAGAGAGAGAGAGAGAGAGGGTGGGGGGAGGAGATTCCGAAAGTAGAGGTTAAATACACATTTTTTTTTTTTTAACTCTCGAGGCCAGGAAAACACAACTATTTTTTTTTTTTCTCACCAGATGATTTTATTCATCTTAGAGTGAGTTATATTAGACTGCCAGTTACTGTCATAACACTGCTAATATCCCGCTTATGGCCGTGACAAATTTAGCACTCTATTCAACCAATCCCAGAAGATTTTATTCAACTGCGAGTAAATCATAAAGACCTAGGTGTATTAATTCCTACACTGCTAACACTGTGCATAAAACCGTCTGGAGGTAACAATAATAAAATAAAGCGTCATTATAGCGCTAGGATTAATCTCTGAATAATAATGTAAGCCTTTTCATAAATTAATTCTACTATTTAGCCTTCCTTTGGTTTTTAACTTTATTCTTTCTAGATGCTGCATGTTTCATTTTAAAACCCCCTTTGCCTCAGGATGTTATTTGTGTTAAGTTACTGCTGTTTCTGTGTGATTTTCTTAAGTCTATGTGCATATCTTAGTATCGGAGGTAATGAAGTCTATATGTAATCCTCCAGTAAGAAAAGTCTCTCCAGATGCTAACTAAATATAACTGTATGGAGGCAGCAAGAAAAGAATACTAGAGGACTTCATCGACAAGACGAGATCAAAAAGGAAGCACAAGGTTAGACAGGTGATGGTGGATAGTTATTATAATTCGTAACAGTGGTGGTATTAATAATGATTTTTCCTGTTAGTGGTAAGGGTATGGACAACTCACGATTCTCGTGGTGGTCGTGGTAATGATGAAAATTACTTGATGATTCACGATTATTTTGGAGGTGGTGGTGGTAACAATAAAATAATAATAATAATAATAATAATAAACTTGATAATGATAATGAAATACAAACACAATCGTAATTAGTAAAATGAAATGTCGAATCATTTTAGTCTAACCTCGCAACACCAGTCTTCAACACTTCATTAACTCGTGATATCTCCAGGACGTCGTGTCTAACCGTACCCAGTCATCCAACACACACACATACACAACACACACACACACACACACACACACACACACACAGGAATAACATTTTGTGTGAAATGTTGAGATAATATTTTCTTCTCAACCCTAATCTACAGTATTATCCTTCATTTAACTCGTATTAGTCCATCGTTTACCTAACCTTAACCAACAGGTATGTGGAGGCGGTCACCATCCACTCGGTTGATGTAGTGCCGCCTTCAAGTGACTCTTCAGAGTGACAAGCCAAATAGTTCCCTGTAACCCAGTGAACTATACTACGTCAGGGGATAACCATATAACTAACTGGACCCCTAGCGGCCCAATAGCTCCAACCGGGTGGGATCGGAAAAGATTCCTCTCTAACGGATGGGTGAAGTTTATTGCTCACATGCCACTCAGGGACTTGCGATGCTGGTCAACCTGCCTTAAACTGGGACTGAAAGCCCAGCCCTGGGTATCCACGCTTCTAATAGGGCAAAAAAGGACTGAATGACTGAAATGACAGACAGGTTGGCCAAAGAAGGAAAACAAATAACTAGGACAAACACAGAAGCTTTTTGTACGGAAAAGCGGAGAAATCTTTGCCTTTCTAACACAAAACCTGTAATTAAATTATCAACTCGGAAAAAAAACAATAATTCTAAAGAACAGCCTTCATTACTTAATACGTCATGTAAGAAAAACACACTGATTCAAAACAAAAAAGCTTCGCCATCCCGCCACACAATGCTAATATTTTATGGTGATATATAGACAATTTTTATACTCAAACTACAAAACGGTAACCTATAAACCTTCATTTAGTCGCAGCATCTAAAAAATTCTGCATGCCAAAATGTGAAGTATCTTCCGAAATTTGAGAAAAAAAAAAAAAAAGCAGGGGGGAGGGGAAATTTTCAACCCTACCTACGCAACGCCTCATTAACTGGTAATAACACAGCACAATGATGTCTAATCGTAACCAGATATCAGACTCGGTAGACTCACAAAGCAATAACCGATTTTTTTTTTTTCTCAAAAATTAGAGATGTTTCAACGTAACAAAACAAAAACAAAAAAGTCCTCCTTCTCAATTAGCCCACAATAGCACCAAATTCTACATCTCAGATCGTACGTATCTTTGCACACCAAACTACCCGTGTAGAACCCTTACCGCTGTCTAATTGTGGTGCCGACTCTGCCGAGGCGAACTGTTTCTGATGCAACTGTTTCTAATGCGGCCGTTCAGCTCGGCGGTCCGTTCAGCTCGATGGTCTTGGCCTGAGTGACCGGAAGTCTGGGTCTGCAGCTCGACTGCTCGAGCTACCAGACACATCATCAGTCCGCACAAGACACTTGGCTCGCCGCTCGATTTAGGAAGTAATAAAAACTATCCTCAAAATGCGGGAGTGTACAGCATGGGTTAGTTCATAGAATAACATATTATCTTTAGACAAAGTGCTAAAATCTCCAGAATTTTGGTGAAAAAATGTAAAATATCTATAGCAGCCGATGTGGTATGGTACGCTTAATACAAAACTTGTAAGTACTCGTATATTAACTGCCGCTAAATACAAGAGGGTTTCTAGATTATAAAAAAAAAAATCCATAAAATCGCCAGAAATAATTTTCATCTCTGTATTTTGCTACCTTGTGTAAAATCTATAATATGAACTAAACTAATGTTAGGTTCAAACACATTTCACAAAGTAATCATAAATTGCTAAAAAATTAGAATATTGCTAATACCTGGTAGGAATCTCTGATATATTTCAAAATTTACCGTCGCTGAATTAAACATTTTCCAGTTAAATTGAGTGAATATTAGTGGTCCGTTTTTGAGGGCTGGTGTAGAGGTATACCCTGACCCTCAGGTAACGTGTTGCATGATTCGCATCACAACACGCCAGACGTACGATCAGAGTTGCCAAATTACAGAATTTCGGCTGCTCTCCCGGAAACAGCCAAGGTTCTATGACGTAGGCGGTAGACTGTGACGTCACTTGTCCGAGTCTTCGGATATATACGGTGATATTTGTTTTAATCCTTTTAGGGGGGGGGAATGAGAAACATGAAGAATTAAAATATAAAGACATTTCATGTAACTTCATTATTATACAATAAGTATTACGGCAATACATGTCTTGAGCTGGCAGATGGCGATGACGAATCCACCGGACACAATGGACATCAATTTTTCCTGTCCCTGAGATTTGCTTTTATGATGCCATTGGTTACAGATCCTTCCTCCAGAATATCTACACATCATTCTGCATCGTCCTTTGCATCAGACATAACAGTAACGTAAAATTAATTATAGGTTACCATCGATTCGAGATATATGGTTTTCTCTTGTACTCAGTCCATTTTCTACTTATGGAGGTTAACTAAAATGATTTTGAATTGTACAATTCTCCGTCTTCCACTTGTCCTACTGGCTCCCAAACCCAGACACTATAAGATGTTATCTTGGAACATACGAAGCGACCACCGCTGCCTGACTGACCTTTCTAATTATGCTTCGTTCCATCTCCCTGCCGTGATCTGCCCTCAGGCAGGAACCTTTCCCTCGCTCTCGTCGATCTAGACCCCCATCCAGACTTCTGGGATACCACTGCTATCATACCCATTCTGGCCAAGGCCTGGATACATGATTTCGTCACTCTATTCCTCACACTCTCGTTGCCAAATCACCTGCCTCTTCTCACTCCTCCCTCTTTCACCTCACTGTCAACGATGTCTCTTTGTTATATATATGTAACGTTTATCTCAGTCCAACTGGGGGTGACCCCACTACTTTACCTACTAGCCGCTCCTCACCTACATTTTACCTGGGCGATTTTAATGCCTCTCCTCCGTCATTTGGCGGTTCCTGCTTTTCTCTTGCTGATCATCGTCTTCATGACTTTGCCAATAACCATCATCTCATTAGTTAACCCCCCCACACCTCCCCTTTCTGAACCTGTCAGGGTGACCCGATGGCACTTTGATAGGGCAAACTGGGATGGATTTAGAAATTATCTTGCTGACATTCCATGGCAGTCTTTCTTCTCTAGTGATCGCAATTCCACCCAGTCCCACATTTGCGACTTAATACTAGCTGGTATGGATTTATTCATACCAAGTCAACAGTTCACTAAAAGATCGAACTCACCAAAATGGTTTGATGGCAACTGTGCCAGAGCAACAGCCCAAAAGTCACTAGCATATAACTCTTACTTAAAATCAAAATTAGCTGAATCACTCTCCCAATTTAAACTTGCTAGAAATCATGCAAAAGCTGTATTAAATCTAGCTAAATCAAACTTTCTTCAAAAGCAAGCATCAAAACTACTTAACAACCCTAATGACAATAGAATATTCTGGTCAACTCTTAATTCTTTCAGTAATAACTTTAACAAGTCATCTTCCATTCCCCCACTAAAATCTTCAGATGGCAACATTACAAATGACCCGCTTGGGAAAGCAGATATTTATTTGCCAGAAACTCTACCATAGACGATACCAGCCAGAATGTCCCAGTACTAAACTTAACTCTCCCGAAATTGCCGCACTTAAAATACAGACAAGATACATAAAATCCATCCTAGACAATTTACCTACCAACAAAGCTCCAGGCCCAGATGGAATTCCGCCAATTTTTTTGAAAAAGTGTTCCCCTGAACTTGCCTCTGTTCCAGCTAAATTATTCAGACTATGCATACGTACTTCTTTATTCCCAGATTCATGGAAAGAAGCCAATATCCACCCATTTCCGAAGAAAGGAAGTTCCTCTGACCCCTTCAATTACAGACCAATAGCTGTCACATCTTCTCTTGGTAAGGTATTTGAAACTTCAGTTAATAAGCACATTGTTAAACATCTTGAATCCAACAACTTAATTAGTGATAGACAATATGGTTTTCGCCACGAAAGGTCCACCATTGACATACTCAATTTCCTAACTCATACCATCCGTCAATCAACTGATCTACATGGAGAAACTCATGCTCTTGATATTTCTAAAGCTTTCGACAGAGTATGGCACCGTTCCCTGCTGTCCAAACTCCCTTGCTATGGTCTAATGTCTTTTGTTCCTTTGATTTCCTCATATCTTAGTGACAGGAAAATAAGAGTAAAAGCAGATGATGTATATTCCAATTTCCACTCAATTAACCCCGGCGTGCAGCAGGGGTCAGTTCTGGCGCGAACCCTATTCCTGGTTCATATTAATGATCTGTTATCTGTCACCCACAATCCCATCCATTCATACGCAGATGACTCAACACTACATAGATCATTCACACTCAGACATCCATTTACAAAGTCTACTATCTCTACCTCTCAACTCAGTACAGCCATCTCCATAAATTAAGACCTATCTACTATCAGTGAATGGAAACAAAACAACCTTGCCTCTTTTAATGCTAGTAAAACTAAATATATACAATTTACTAATAGACAGACATTGCCAGATTCGTACATTACCTTCAGTGCTACTAATTTTCCCATCTCCAAAAGTATTGAAATTCTTGGCGTCTCACTTAACAATGCCCTCAGCTGGACCTCTCATGTTAGATCGCTTGCTAAAACCCCCTCAAAGAAACTTGGGATTATTGTACAGAGTCCATAACTTCTTCGCTGATGAGCAGTTGGCTATAATTTATAAGAGTCATGTGTGCTCTCAGCTTGAATATTGCTCATCCTTGTGGAATGGATGCGGAGAGGTTGCATTAAAACTTGAAAAAATTCAAAACAAAGCTGTTAGAATTATTAACAACCCTGTCATTACAAATAAACTACCTCCCCTACAAGTAAGAAGAAATGTTGCCTCCCTTGTATTATTTTACAGATATTTTTTTGGTAAATGCTCAGACGAAGTTGCGTCCTTGGTGTCACCTCTCCATGCCTTCCCTTGTGCTACACGGGCATTTGGTAGCGCTCATGACTGGAATGTCACTCAGCCATATTGCAGAACTTCTGCCGATCAGAATTCTTTCATTCCCGAACTGCATCTCTCTGGAACTCGCTTTCCCAGAGTTGTTTCCCTCCAAATTTCAACCCACAGCTGTTCGCATTCATATGCTTCGAGTCTGCTTTGCCACACAGTGTCTGATCACATTTCTGTCTCCTGCTCCATCCTTTTCCTCCCGACCGGTTGACATTTTCTCAGATACCATTCACCTCGACCGGCTCGGGCACACTCACGTGCCAGGCCTGGCATCCTGGCTCAGACGAATTCGTTCGGCACTCAACTGTCCTCTCCAGCTTTCCGGCCGAGATCCGGCCAGTATCCGTGCTGATCTTGTCACTCCCATCCCTACTCAACCTTTGCCTCCTTCCAGAACACGTACCACTCCTACTGTGCACTACACACCTTCTACCACTATTTCTGACCGTTTACTAATCCCTTCACAGCTTTCCATCACCGAAACCTTTAACTCCTTAGCCCGCACTTACCCTTCCCATCCTATTCACATCTACACTGACGATTCTGTCCTCGCTAACGGCCGGGCGGGAGCTGCTTCATTGCCTTTGCTAACTCTGCTTCCCCCGTCTTCTCCACCTCCCACCACCTTCCCAACTGGGCCAGCAATACCCAGTGTGAACAATCTGCTGTACGTTCTGCCCTTGACTTCTTTCTCTCTCAACACCTACCAGGTCTTATCATCAGCGATTACCAAACTGCCCTTGCCCTAATTCGCAACCCCATCCCCCCCCCCCCGACTCTGCTCCCCTCTCTTCGCCTCCATCTGCTCCCGCCTCCATCAGGCTCATGCTCTTGGTCTCAGGGTTACTTTAGATCCCAACCTATGGTGGTTATATCCGCCATGACCAGGCAGATCACCTGGCTCGAGCTACCTGCAACCTCCCCTTAGCTGTCATCCACCTTCCTGTGTCCACGACAATTGTCCGGAGAATCCTTCTCGAGAAGTCCAGGGAGGACCCAGCTCTGCGTACCGATGCATAAAGTCCCACTAGTGTCACCATCCAGCATTATGACACCTACCGTGGCGTGAAACACAGCTATGTCTTTTTACCGGTATATGATTAGTCAGTGAGGATGAAATCTATTCCATTTTCTTCACAATTTCTCTCCTCAGTTCGACATGAAACTTTCTTTCTTTCGAAAGAACGTGTTCATCATACTAGGACTAATTTCCTTTCAAGGAATTTCGCCTCTTACATTTCGAATTCCCATTCCAAAGTCCTTACAGCAATTCACCTACTTTTTATTGCTTATTTTTGGATTAAAATCTCCTATCACACATGTATACCACGGTACTTGATTTTGTGCTTTTTCGGTGCTTCCTCTATATTTTCATACATTTTTTTGGACTATCACATCTTCTTAAGCTGATCTTGATGCGCAGAATATCATTAAGTTCACGTCCTATGTCATGTTCATTTTAAATATTAGGTCCGCTACTGTTTCATTTATGGTTGAGAATTCTTTATTGACCAGATTACTACACAATGCGCCTTCTTTTCTTGTTTGCCTCTGTAGCTCAGTATATGATCACCAGGCAATTCTATGAATGCCTCACCAACTCTTCTGATATCGCTAAGACCTATGATATCCGAATTTACATCTCTCAGTTCTTCAAACTGAATGGCAGAGTTGACTTCACTAGCAAGGGTTTAGATTTTGTAAGTCCCAAGAATCAGTTTAACTTTGCAAAGGCAGTTAAGTTTCCCCCTGCAAAGATTCTTAACATTCCTTGCTTTAGAGCAGGTCTTGCCCCTGACAAGGTCAGCTACTCTTTTGCTGCTGATTACTTGGAGTCATGGATTAGTAGAACTAACTATAAAGGACTAGCAAGGAGGTTTGAGCTGGTAGCTTGCAATAGTGGTTCAGGCAATTTCTGCAAAGGAAACATTTTTCGTCTGATCCCCAGCAACGAACGTGCCTAATATGCTTGCACCTGACTAGTATAGCTTAATTGATCACTGGGATGTACAAGTTTTTTCGCCACAGCAATTAAGGCAGTGTTCATTCGAAGACGCAGTATTACTTATGATGTTCTATGTCTATTTCTCTCATACGTGAAGCAACAGAACTGTAAAAAATATTTACAACTCGGTTATTTTCAGTAACTGATGTGTTTTACAGTAAATCCCTCCTCTGCGCGTCAGATTTTTATTTAGGTAAAGCAATTTGATTATCATTATCTAGACGGCCGTATTACTTTTCCAAGTAATGGTAGAACTCTTTTTGAAGTTGAGCGAGTCATAAAAGTCTGGAGAATCAACATTTAATACTTAACTGAAAATTTTGAAGTAGGATGCCATTTGGTCACAAATGTTTTCGATTGTTCTGGTTTCGTGCTATTATGTTGTGCTGAGTGAGTGGAGTAACAAGGAAGCAGGTACTGTTGTTAAACTTAGTAAACTATCTTAGACTCATGCAACTCACTTTAAACAGCATAAAATAGCCGGTATTTGGACAAAGTCAATACTAGAGTTCTTTCGACAATAAAATGGTCAATATCAAGCATAAAAACTGGATATGGTTAATTGTTGGCAAACTTGAACTCAGTGTGCCAGTTTCTACCTAATGGAAACACTATTTATTTTTTCCTGGCTTTGAGAAATAACTGGAACTTTCTGTCATGAAAAGCTTTACTCTGTACTTCTATTAAAAATACGCGCGCGCGCACGCGCACGCACACGCACACACACACACACACACACACACACACACACACACACACACACACACACACACACACACACACACACACACAATGTATCAGCTGTTAATGAATGGACTTTAACTGAATTTCATACACAGGCCAGTCTGTCAGTTGTATACTGCATTGGATGGGAGGTTAATGAATGCTCTATATCAACTTCTCCAGTTAGAATAGTCATCCTAAGATTGGGTAAAACTGGCTGACATTAAGTGAAATAAAATAGGAAATGTATCATTGAAATGGAATGGTTAAAGAGAGTACATAAATCTATAATCATGTCCATAGGCAGACACCTTAACCCGTCACGTCCCGAGCTATTTCGCACCTCCGACACCCCCCAATCCCGAGGTATTTTCGATTTTTTTTTTTTTTTGCTAAAACCTCCGCGTTTGGTGAGAAACATCGAAATTTCATAGAGAAATCGCTCACCTGAGGTTTAAAATACTCGATATAGGTAGCAGTACCTCCTTACCTGACTGGGTTTTCTAACAGGCTGGCACCAAAGAAAACGAGTTCTGTGGGAGGGTAACTATTTCACACCACTCATTAACGGTATTTATTTATTTACTTGGTACGAATTTATATGTAGTACGAGAGTATATTGGTTTTCAAACAGTATTATAGGCATTATAAGCATTGTTTCACTCACTAACTCATCTCCATACCTGACCTACTTTTGCCACATTACCTGATCATCATTTCTGACTGTTTCTTCCTCTAATGCTATGTAAACTTTGTCCTCCACATTGTCATCGACTGGGGAATCACTCTGGCCCCGAATGTCTTTATTGGCCAAGTCACTGGTAACAGGTGAATTGCCGAGACAATGGCGTGCAGGGTGGGGGGGGAGGTTATGCGGTGTAAGGCATTGTCCCTGCTGGCATCTTGTAGAGGAAAAGAGGAAGGTGTCCCGTGTATACGTACGAAAAATCATGCATGAAAATTGAAAACCGTGCACATTAGGGACCTTGCGATTGCGCGACGTACCAGTACGTCGTTGGGACTGGCAAATGCAAAATGTTGCAACGTACCCATACGTCGACGGGACGGGGCGGGTTAATCCCGCAACGGGTGACCACAGACAAATCGCGTCCGTGTCACCCACTCCTCTGCCATAAGGTTGCCCTTCCAGGTTCATACATTCCTTGCTCATCTATCTCTCTACCTTATCCCTCCATCTCATCCTCTCTCGCCTTTCCTGCCTCCACTTCACTCACATACTCTCTCGTTAATCTCTCATTCTCCATTCTCTCCACTTGAAGCCATCTCACCGTATTTCTCCCAAGTGTCAGTTACATCCACATTAACACCACAACGTTCCATCATTTCCTAATTTTTCTGTCACCTTCTTCAACAAGCTTCTTTCAAGTAAATCCTCACCAGTATCATGCTGCTTCATAGTAATCTCTTTGATCCTAGACTGTCTCACGTCTGGGTGCCAAACCAGTATTATTTACATTTTCTGCCCTACTAGCTAAGGATAACATAGAAATTATTCCTGTTCTGATGAGCAATGTTTATTTTTTTTTAGTATTTCATTTATGTCTGGTACACAATACGCTTAATAAAATAAATACTCTTGGTTAAGAACCTCAAAAGCCATTGCTCAAAACATTATACTTCATGGCAGCCCCTCCGATCACCAGTCACTGAAGATGTTTCAAATCCTTTCTTGAAATTCAGAATGTAGTGAGAAAGTAAAGTTTATTTCCCTCCATATACCTGTTCATTCAGTAGTATAGGCAGGTCCCTGGATAATATCAGCTGTCGAGGGTCGTATTCTATACTGAGATTTTGTAAAAACTCCTCGTCTGCCTATAATAACCCTTGAGTGGTGTACCGGCATTTATCTAAGCCTTCTCATTGTCCTTCATCCTTGGTTTTTACACTGAGGAAAAGACTAAAGTGCAATAGTAACAGTGGTTTGCGTTCTCTCTCTCTCTCTCTCTCTCTCTCTCTCTCTCTCTCCATATATAGTTATATAGTTATATTTCTTAAAACTTGTGGGTAAAATCATGCTCAGGGTTAATTCCGAGAAACTTCAGAGGACTTGTTCAATGAAATTCAAGCAGCGTTGGCAATCATCATGGTGAGGTGTGACAGCGCCACCCATCCCGAGTCCTGTGGTCCGAAGTAAGCCCAGTTGAGGACCCTGGTGATGCCGTTGGTGGGGCCCTCGGCGGGACTGTGCGGGGCGGTGGGGAAGGTCAGACCACATCCCTGATACCACCATCCTCCACCATGACGCGCAGCACAGTTACGATCTGGGGAAGTAGGTAAGTACGGATGTACACTCCTGATATCACCACCATCTCACCGTGACGTTCAGCACAGTTGCAGTCTAGGAAGTAAGGAAATAGGTAAGAATGTCCAGTTTAAATCTTTAATACCATCACCCCACTCAGAGACGTGCCACTCAGTTACTGCATAGGGAAGTATGCTGCAGTGAAGATGCTAAACTACTTTTTAAGTGATCGTTACTCCGGATTTTAGAAATAAAATCGCCTACCGCAATTTTTATCGTGTGTTTTGAATGATCAATCACTACTTCGTAGTTATACCCTCTCTTATCTCACGAACAAGTGCTTTACAATTATTTTCAGGATAGAAAAGAGTAGTTAACTGTGCACCAATTGCCATAAAAACTATCAATTCTTCCATTGGACCTAACGTAGAATTCTTCGGACCTTACCTGGACCTCCTCCAAAAGGTTGAAGTGAGAAATCACCCAAACCAAATCTAACACATTTTTTGGATTTAACCTTGTCATCTTTGAGGTTTAATCGTGGCATCCTTTAGATCAAACATTGGCATCTCTCAGACTTAGCCTTAGCGCGTTGTTAATATCAAATAATATCCAAAATCACAACCGTCACAGCAGGGACCCCTGGAGACACTCTTCGAAATGTGAACAGAAGAGACGTGCCCACATCTAGGGCTATGATTGGGTGAAATAGAAACGAATCCACCGTAGGTGACTTAAGAAAGACGAAATTTGATGTGAATAGGATCAGGAAGCACCACTATATATATATATATATATATATATATATATATATATATATATATATATATATATATATATATATATATATATATATGGAGCCTCTCTGGTACAATGGTAGAGTGTGCGTTTCGTACACGGGTGAGCCAGGGTTCGCGCCCAGCCAGGGTAATAAACTTTGGGAGTGTTCATCCGGCCACGTACTGCATTGGCGAACACAAGGGGTGCTGTGGTTGAACCAGTGTCGCTTACTCTAAAGTATGTTTGCACCCAGTTGGCTTGCGCGGTCCGATTACACTTGGTTCACAGACTACACACACATCCAAAGCCACTCCAACACTTCAGTTACACTTACAAGCACTTTTCACCCTACATACAATCTCTACCAGACAGCCTAAGCCACTTGGTAGAGATACATTGGCTGTATCGTCCCGACTTCGGTTGGGATAGGCCGGTCCTGCAGTGGATACTCAAACGGCTGATGTGCTAGCATGATTTTTATTGCCTACTTTATTAGAATGATTGTCGATTGTCGCTGCGACTGTTTATTCAATCCTTTTAGAAGTGGCTATTTTGACAACAGATGACCTTTTACATTAGTGGCATAACGAAAGACAAGATCACTCACTCATAACTCTCTCATGTTCAAACGAATTTAGTTTTCTCCTCATGTTAATGGCAAGTGAAACTATCCAGCCCAGAGTAACTCGCAGAAGTAAGAGTGCTAAACTGTCACCATTATCCCTCCGATGGTCAGGATAACTCTACTGCATCATTCCACTTAACATCAGACGATTGTGTTCAGCTGACACTGGAATATAAGAGCTTGAGAATGCCAGAGTTCACATAAACAGTATCATTATCTCTTCTAGAAAGACAGATTTTTGTCGTCTCCTTTAAAATTTTTGTATACTATTATGTTGAAATTTAACGGGATACCTACAATGAGGTCCTCTTTTCTTTTTCTTACTTTGATCAGGCTACCTCCCAACGACTATATTCAAAGTAGGGATGATCTCTAACAATGAAGGATCAAAGAAGGTTTCATGTATCCTCTCTAGTTCGAAAAAGACCCTTAGGAGTCGTGTAAAGTCATTTGGATGTTTCGGAATATAATAATAAAGAAGAGAAAAAGCTGTCTGTGTGAGGAAGCTAACTGCTTTATTGTGATGATGTATTTTGTTATTTTTGTTACTTTTATACCATTTAATTAAGCCTAGGAGAAACTTTACGAGTTTCAACAATAAGATACAGCCTTCATTAATCCATTCAGTACGGGAGACTTTTTACCTAAGCTGGAGAAAATCGTCTGAAGGAAACAATGATTAACTGCGAAAAAATTGGGGGATTCAAGGAGCTACGATGAACACTTGCACTTGGGCGTGTCGAGGAGATGATCCTTATACTTTGATGTGTCGCGGTAGATGAACACTTGCTCTTTGGATGTTGGTATATGAACACTTACGATTGAATGTGTCGTGACAGATAAATACTTAAGCTTTGACGTGTTGTGATGGATGAAAATTTACGCTTGGCTGTGTCATAGTAGATAAACACTTACTCTTGGATGTGTCGTGATAGATGAACACTAAGACTTGGATGTGTCATGACAGATAAACAGTGGCTCTTGGATGTGTCGTGGCAGATGAACAGTAAGGCATGAATGCATAGTGGTAGGTGAACGGTATCGCTTTGATGTCTTTGAACACTTATAGTTGGTTGTGTCGTGGCATAGGAACACTTACGCATGGAGGTGTCGTGGTCTCTGTCGTAGGTGGTGAAGGAGGCCCCGTTCATGTTGATAAGGGCGTCTCCCAGCTGACTTTGAGGCATGATAGGGGACAGAGACACACGGTACCTGAGAGTGGGAAACCAGTTTATCAGAGAAGGTCCCAGTTCCGAAGATTACATGGATATGTTCTAAAAGGTTCAGGGCTAATCAAAGTAATCTCTCTAAAGCTGATCATAATGAAGGCAACACTGATACCACCCTAAAAGCCTCAACGATGTAGATTTTAAAATATAGCATTGCTACAAAGTCACAGGACTAACCAAAGTAGATGCTGAAGGGCAACACTAACACCTCAAAGAGGCCGAAATGGACCCAAATTAACATAACGCTGGTACAGGGGTTCACAGTTAACTAAAGTAATCCCATTACTTTAGCACTGAAAATCCTAAAGGACAACATTCAAACCTTAAAGTCTCAGAAAAGGGTCCAGTTTTATGGCTTTCAGTAGCTACATATCACTGCTTCAAAGACTCAGGTCTAACCCTAATAATCTCCCTACACTGATAATACTGGAGGGCAGCACTCCCACCTCAAAGCCACGGAGAATAATCCAGTTAATAGATTCCAAAATATAACGCTGCTAAGACGGGTTTGGCCCAGGCAAAGTATTGTCTCTATTCGTACACTAAAAATACAGAAGGATATCACTCTCCCCCCCAAAATCAAGCTCATACAATTTTTTTTAAACAGAAGACGTGTGACATACACAAGCAGTAAATGGGAGAGGAAGGAGGGAGAGGCAAACTAACTCTTGAGATAATTATGCAGTGTCGTATTCTAATTGGCTTTGGATATTTCATTGCATTTTTGCCAATTTATTTCAGATTTGCATCTTCAAGGCTTCTAGTACATTATTGAGACAAGCTGTGTCGAAACTGCAAATATGTAAATAACATTAAAAAGTATTAAAATGTAATGTGCATAAAAGATTGCCAAGAAATGGACTCAGCGAAATATCCTACACTACCAAAAATGTTTCACAGTTGTATTGATAGATAATGCTGCTAGAAAGGGTCAGGACTAGGGAAATCTTGCGCTGAAAATACTGAGGTCCTATGTTCTCATATCAGAATTATCCCATTAAAGCAAATGTATTGTACATTTTTGTTCCGCTTTGCTTTGCTAGTAGGCGACCTTTCATAGTAGGGAAGGACTATGGAGATTGTTCCTGTTCCCCGCACTGAGAGACAATTACGTAAAGTAAAATAAAGTTGTCTGAAAGCAGCAAGAACTAAATGTTAATAACGCCACCTGGCTGCGGTGATTAAGTTCATAGTAGCTAATTTAAGAGAAGACCTCTACAAAGCCTGACAAAATTTTGAAGCAGAGACGGCGTAGAATAACAACAGGATATCATACTACCATATTTTTAACCCGTGAACTGCGATGACGACCTTTTCATTTTATTATTGTTACACGACCACGATTTCATTTAACTAAATGGAAGTTTAGATGCATCATACACTAACCCCTTCACTATAAGAGATATCCCTTAAACGGACTGAAATCCTCTGGCAGCAAAGGTAATAACATATAAAAGATGTCATCATGATGAAAGGATTATAACTGAGGGGACTAAGATATTGAAAACTTCCATATTTCGGCAGGAAATTTATGGAACAGAAAACAGTATAAAAAATTATTCAACCTGCATGCATTGCTAAAGAGCGCAAACAGCAGCAAAGAAGAGAAAGAGCGTTTTACATAACTATGCCTGCCAGAGATTTAGGCCTTGCGTTTACCTCTGTTTTCTCGGTTTTAAAGGATACGTCCGATAAACACAGGCACAATACTATATAACATGAGTATGTTGTATGCAGCTTAACTCTCTTTATTCTGAGCTGTCCTTTCCCTCTTACCCTAACCTCAGACCTTACCTTTGTTGTCTGACTTGCTGCTTTAGCCCGTTCTTATCCTAGTCTCAGTTCTTTATCTGCTCTCTAGGTTACCTGTTGTCCCTGTTCTCTTCTTATCCTGGTTTCATCCCTATTCTCTGTTGGTTCTGCTATCTGTTGCTTTACTCCTCTCTTATTCTTGAAGCCATATTATATTCTGTTGTTGTTGTTTTTTTCCGGTCAGGCCACAGTATCCTGTCTGATCCATTCTCTTCTGCTTTACTTCTCCTTTTATCCTGACATCATCATTTCACTTCTCTGTTTCCTGTGGTAGAGTACCTTCTGTTGCCACTGTTACCTATTTATTCCTCTTTTATCCAGGCCTCAACCCTCTCTTCTGCTTCCTCTGTTCTTTTGTTCTGTTTTCTGTTTTCTCCTCTTCCATCCTGATTCAATCTTTCCTCTGCTCCCGCTGTTGGTCTTACCTGTTAGCTCTTCTGACATCCTGGTCTCAACCTTTTCTGCGTCTTTTCTTACTCTCTATTGGCCCTGTTACCTGTTCACTCCTCTTTCAACCTTGGCTCAACTCTCACCGCCGCTTTCTTTGTTGTTCTTGTTCCCTGTTTACTCCCTTTCCATCCTGGCATCAACCCTCTTTCTTGCGTCCTCTGTTACTTTCTGTTGATCCTGTCTGTTGACTCCTGTTTTATCTTAATATTAACATCCTCTGTTTCCTCTGTTAGGCTACCCTCTGTTGGTCCTGTTACAGTACCTATATACATCTCTTTCAACTTGGCCTCAACTCTCTCCTTTGCTTTCTTTGATAGTCCTATTACCTACTGATCCCTCTTCCCTCCTGGCATCAGTCTTTTCCTCCTTTACCCCCAGTTGAATCTGTATCTGTTTGCTTTGTTTTATATTGACATTAACCCACACCTATGCTTCTTTTGTTAGTCCTGTTACCAGATTACTAATCTTTCATCCGAGCCTCGGCCCTCTCTTCTGCTTCCTGTGTTAGCCATGTTACCTTTTTACTCATCATTCATCCTTGCGTCAACCTTCACTTCTGTTTCTTTGAATCAAATTGAATATTGGATTATTGGCACCATTTGGCACGAATTCAGGGCAAAGATAAACGACTAGCAATGGAACAGAAATGGAACAGAAGGAAAAGTGGCCTTGGCGTAGAAGTGGTCTGGGCGTAGAAGTGGTCTTGGCATAGAAGAGGTCTTGGCGTTGAAGTTGTTTTGGCGTTGAAGTGGTCTTGACGTTAAAGTATTTAGTGGTCTGGGCGTTGAAGTGGCCCCAGTGCAGAAGTGGTCCTGGCGTTGAAGTGATCTTGGCGCAGAAACTATCATGGCGTTCAAGTGGTCCTGGCGTTCAAGTGATCTTGGCGCCAAAATAGTCTCGGCGTTAAAGTGATTTTGTTGACGAAATAGCTTGGCGATGAAGTGATTTGGCAATGATGCAACCTGCCGTTAAAAGGCTTGGCGGTGAAGTGGCTTGGTGATGAAGTGACTTGATTGGTCAATTGGCAGACTTGACCCAAGAATGGAAGACGGGTCGACGTCATAGGTAGGTCCTTAAACTATCTACACAATTAAATAAACGAATAACCTGAAAGGAGTAGAAAGTGAATAAAAAGTTGAAGAAAAACGAAAATGTCAGGAAGAGAAATAGGACAGAACAGAATAAGAGAGCGGTAAAGGGAGAAAGACTAGAGACAAAAACGTCCCTTTCAGTTTCCTTCTACGAAAACAGGAAAAATGGGGAATTATTTATTCACCCCTTCCCTAGGGGGGACGCTACATCCTTTGTTAGTTGTGTTACCTGTTTATTCATCTCTCATCCTAGCTTCAACCCTTGCCTCTGCTTCATTTGTTAGTTCTGTTGCCTGTTTACTCATCTTTGATCCTAATTTTAACCTCACCTCTGCCTTCTTTGTTATATCTGTTACCTATTTACTCATCTTTCATCTAGGCCACAACCATCTCCTCTACTTCCTTTGTTAGTGATGTTACCTTTTGCCTCCTTTTTCATCCTGATGTCAAACTCCTCGTTTGCTTCCTGTTACCATCCGTTATCTTGTCACAGGCTTACTCTTCTTATATTCTGGCATCAACCTTCTCTGCGTTCTCTGTTTTTGATGCTTATATTATCTATCTACTCCTCTTCCATCCTCCCTCGACCCTCTCCTCTGTGTTACCTACTGTCCTCACTAATAGCCCTGAAGTAGCGCCACACATTGCTCCTTAGTCCCTCCTTTTCCATCCTAACCCCAACCCTCCCCCCTGTGTTACCTGTTGGCCTCACTGCTAACCCTGAAGTGGCGCCACACCCCGCTCCTTATCTCCCCCTTCAGGTTGGTCGCCTCCACCCTAAGGGAGTAGCTCACGTTGTTACCGGTCAGGTCATGCAGATGGTCGTTGCCTGAAAAGAAAAAAAAATAAAGCATTAATCTTTTTACTCCATTTATCAATAGTCGTTGCCTGAAAAAAAAAAAAAAATTAAAGCATTAATCTTTTACTTCATTTATCAATAGGTCTTCACTGATGTCAATGAAATCATGGATGTAAGTAGTAGGGGAAAGTACATTATTCTCTAACTGCTTTGTTGGGTTTGATGTCCTTACAGCATTTATTATCGTTTTCAGGGTGGAATTCTTGATACCTTCTCATTAGCGACTGATTTTGCATACTGATATTGCACTTTTTTCTACATTCCAGGGGCGCGTTATATGCTATTCTCGCGCTCTCTCCAGACGAACTTATTCAACTCAGGAAGGAAAATATACAGTCATCTACATTCATCCCCTCCTGGTCGCTGATTCCACTTTTTCTTATCCGGGAAAGCATAGGTTTAGTTAGGTTTGTTTTCACAGTATCAGGTTATGTGACTTTGTTAATTAATTAGGTTAATCCGTTAGGCTAGATTAGGTTAGGTTAAGTTAGGTTCAAGTAGGAAAAAAAGGAAGAATAAAAGTCTTGTAAAAATCAAACGTAGCGCGCAGTACAAAAATAGTATGCAGAACAGGAATCTGCCTCCCGGTCGAGAAGTTTCCGTTAAACTGAATAAAACCGTTTGAAGGTAGCAAAAATTCAACTAAAAATTACGTCACCGGAATCATGGCGTTAATTCTCTTCTGCATGTATATTTTACTCTTTAAATGTGTCATTATTTTCTGCACTGGCAACACAGAAGAGGATATTAAGATGGTTAGGTATTGCATACCGTGGAGGGAGAGGTCTTCCGAAATCTAAAACACAAACAATAGTACAACCCACTACCTAGCAAGCTAGGAGTAGACTGTTGCACCAGTCGAGCAGGGCAGTACTCCCAAGGTGGATAGAAAGCTGATGACAGGGAGAGCTGGAGCTCCCGTTTCATCAGCCCTTGGGACTAGGTCCCGCCCATTCCCCTTTGCTGAACTTTTTCAGTGTCTCAGTAACACAGACAGTAGGCCAGCATGCTCTCCAATACAAGTTTCTCTAATTATCAACACCAAACTACATGCACAGTACAAACTACACTTCCTTTTCCAAAATTAAAAAAAGTCATGGCAGCACTACACGTAGCCTCGGAGTCTCCAAGGGGGGGGACCATAAATGCCCCCACCTTCCGCCCCTCTCCCGGTGACGACTTGAGCTGCCTGGAACCACTGTCTGACTTTCTTCTTCTTCATTTCTGCAACATTCGCGGCCTTTCCTCTAACTTTCGCTCTGTTGAGCACCACCTCTCCTTCTCTAAACCTCACCTTTTTCTAACTGAGACTAAGCTGTCTGAGGCAACTGACAGCAAACCCTTTTCTGTATCCTCCTACTTTCTCTATAGTCATTTCAAAGCCAATGGTGGATGTTGCGTATGTGTACGCAACGACCTATCTTTTTCTCGTGTTCCTGAACTCGATTTTTCTGAATTCTCTACACTCTGGCTTCGGCTTTCCTGTCATTATCTGACTAAATATATCTGCGCTGTTTTCTTATCTCCTAATTCTACTGACTATCAAAAATTCTTTTGACTATCTTACTTCTACGATGGAACACATTCTGTCCATTTCTCCTTTCTCTGAAATCTCCATTCTAGGAGATTTCAATGTTCACCACCACCTTTGGCTCTCCTCTCCTTTCACTGATCCACCTGGTGAACTAGCTTACACCTTTTCTATCCTTAATGACCTAGAGCAGCTTGTACAGCACCCTACTCGTATCCCTGACCGCCTTGGAGAGAGCTCCAACATACTTGACCTCTTCCTTACTACTCATCATTCTGCTTACACTGTTAATCTTTTCTCTCCGTTGGGCTCCTCTGATCACAACCTTATCACCTTAACCTGTCCTATCGCTCCGGTACGGCCTGTGGACCCTCCAAAGAAACAACGTCTGTGGCATTTTGGAGCTGCGGATTGGGGGGCCCTCAGGCAGTACTTCTTTGATTTTCCCTGGAATGATTATTGCTTCCATTGCCGGGAGCCATCTGGGTGTGCCTTGCGCATTACGGAGGTTATTCTATCGAGCATGGAAGCATACATTCCTCTCTCATATCCTCTGACTAATGCAAGAAAGCCTTGGTTTAATCACGCTTGTTCTAATGCTGTCCACAACAAGGAGAGGGCCTATAAAAGGTACCAGAGCCAACCCACCCTTGAATCACATCTTTTATACGTTTCTGCCTGGAATCGTGCTAAGTCTGTTCTTCGCTCTGCTAAAAATAATTTCATCTGTACTAAATGCTCTCAACTCTCCAATTCAAATTCTTCCCGCTCCTTCTGGCACCTTGCCAAAAACCTTTCTAACAACTTTACCTCATCATCCTTCCCTCCTCTTTTCTACTCTGATGGCTCTGTAGCTATTTCTTCTACTGATAAAGGAGATCTCTTCGCACAGACTTTCTCCTCCAATTCCACCTTAGACGATTCTGGTGCTGTTCCTCCATCACTTCCCCCCTCTGACTTCCTCATGGCTGACATTAAAATTTCTTCAGCTGATGTATTTTCTGCCATCACTGGCCTCAATACTAACAAGGCATATGGACCTGATGGAGTCCCTCCTGTTGTTCTCAAGAACTGTGCTTCTGTGCTTACACCCTGCCTAAACAAACTCTTTCGCCTTTGTCAATCAACTCACACCTTCCCTTCTTGCTGGAAGTTTGCTCTCATTCAGCCAGTCCCAAAGAAGGGTGACCATTCCCAACCCTCCAACTATCGTCCAGTTGCTTTAACATCCTGTTTCTCAAAAGTTTTCGAGTCAATTCTTAATAGAAAAATTTTAAAGCACCTTTCCTATCATAACCTTCTTTCTGATCATCAGTATGGGTTCCGTCAGGGACGCTCCACTGGCGATCTTCTCACCTACCTTCCAGACTCCTGGTCATCCTCCTTTCGGGACTTTGGCGAAAGCTTTGCCATTGCACTTGACATTTCAAAGGCTTTCGATCGAGTCTGGCATAAATCTTTAATTTCCAAACTGCCCTCTTACGGTCTCTACCCTTCTATCTGTGCCTTCATCTCTAGCTTCCTTTCTGGTCGTTCTATAGCCGCTGTTGTAGACGGCCATCGTTCTTCTCCTAGATCTATCAACAGTGGTGTTCCTCAGGGCTCTGTCCTATCACCAACTCTCTTCCTTTTATTCATCAATGACCTTCTAAGCTGTACATCTAACCGTATCCACTCATATGCTGATGACTCCACCCATCACCTATCCATTCGGTTCCCGCAACGTCCATCTCAGCAGTTACTTCAACAAACAAGGGACGAGGCTATGGCACACCTAATGTCTGACTTGGTTCGTATCTCTGAGTGGGGTAAAAATAATCTGGTTGTTTTTAATGCTTCAATGACTCAGTTTTTACACCTATCAACCCGACATAATATTCCGCAGGTATACCCACTAATGTTTAATAATATTCAGCTTAATCCTGCATCATCCTTGAACATGCTTGGGGTTTCATTTACTCAGGACTTATCTTGGAAAGATCATATTACATCTCTTGTAAAATCTGCTTCCAAGAGATTAGGTGTGCTAAGCCGACTCCGTTCCTTCTTTACCCCTGCACAACTGTTGACTCTATACAGGGGTTTTTATCCGCCCCTGTGTGGAGTACAACTCTCATGTGTGGGGAGCCTCCCCACATACAGCTCTTCTCAATAGGGTGGAGTCAAAGGCTTTTCGTCTCATTAACTCTCCTCCTCTTACTGACTCCATTCAACCTCTGTCTCTTCGTCGCACTGTTACATCTTTATCTCTTTTCTATCACTACTTCAACTGCTCCTCTGAACTGTCTGCATGCATTCCTCCTCCTCTACGACGGGCGTGTTGCACCCGTCTAGCAGCAAACTTTCATCCCTTTTCTGTTCAACTCTCTAATGCAAGAGTTAACCGTTACTCCCAGTCTTTCATTTATGCAACAGGTCAACTCTGGAACTGTCTCCCTCTGTCTGTATTTCCTGCTTCCTATGATCTCCAGTCTTTCAAACGCAGTGTGTCCAGGCATCTCGAAATGATCGGATCTTGAATTTGGCTCTCTCTTGTATTTTGTTTTTCTCTTGGAAGGAACAATAATTGCTGGCTCATGGCCTTTGGTTCCTTCTTCCTCGCATAAAAAAGAAAAGAAAAAAATAAGCGATGAAGTGGATGGTTTTGTGAGTGGTAGGGGATGTGGAGGACTAAGCTTGAAGGAAAGACTGGGCATCTAACCGTTTCTGTACGTTGTCACCTTTTCTATGTTGTTTTTACTACTATGAGGAGGTTTTGATAAGGTTTTGAGAGACTTCTCGAGATGTGGGGATTGATATTCTTCATTAACCATTTCATTACAAGAGGCCTCCCTGATGCTGAACAAAATCGGTCGGCACTGGCAATGAGATAATCAAAACACCATCATATTAAAGAGATAAAGCATTGTTAAGAGTGGATGACAAGATGAACAAAGAGGAACTGTAGAAAGTGCTAAGTGTAATTACAGTGGAGGGGTAAGTGATAAAAACTTGCAAGACTTTGTATGATGGAGGCTAAGAATATGTGCGGGTCTTTAGATGTGGTTGATTTAATACCAGCGCTGGGGTGAGACAAGGGTTTATAATGAGAGGCTAAAAAGATAGGTAACAGGAGTGAATCGCATGTTTGTGAATGGTATTGTACAGCTAATGAGTTTTTGCAAGCCAATCCAGACTGATATGGATATTTGTGAGAGGCGCTATTGGAAGGTGAAGAAAAAGAAAGAAAAGAATGGTTGTTGAGGGAATTAGTAGCTCACGTTTAACGTGGTAACGGTGTAGAAAGACGTTGCAATAAGGTTTTGGTGACCTTTGGTACAGCGACAGAAAAGAGAAGGAAATAATGGTACACGTAAAAAGACTTTGATATAAGATTTTAGCCACTCTGGAACAGTGACAGAAGAGAGGAAAAATGAAAAGGAAATGAGATGGTTCAAGAAAGAAAGTGACTGGTCCCCCGAATGCTTGCGTGGGCACAGGAAAAAGGAGCACTGAAGCTGTAGTGGTGTAGCATGAGATTGCGTTCATATTCTATAATGTATGAGTGATAAGCAGTTTGTTTGAAATTGCAGTGAGAATTAAACTAATGAAAAATACATGAGGGCTACGAAAGCTAGCCAGAAAAAGAAAAGGAGATATGTGAAAAATGTGGAATGGGAAAAATCTGTTAACCTTGGTAACCGGGCGACGACCCTTAAAGTTTATTCTTGCTGGTACCAGATGAATTTCTTCAATTTGAGAAAAGAACTTTCGTACAGAACGAACTTATTATTACTAAGTCCAACTCCTGCAGTTCAAAAAGTGCCTCATAAAAATAATAAAATCGTCAGAAAATGGCAAGAATAATTAATATTAAAGAAGACACTCCAGGTCGCAGATTTCCGTTCTGTACACCATTTTTGCACTGTGTACTAAGTTTTGATTTTTCCCGGATGAACACCATTCCATTTTATTCTCTAACCTAACTTCTATCCTTCCTGTGTTAACGGATAAACCTAAAGGACTAATAAATTCACTTAACCTGATTTTAAGAAATCACGGATAACCTAGCTTAGACTTTCTTGGATTAGAAAAAGGGCAAAAATAGTACACAGAGCTGAAACCAGCCGCCTGGCCTAAGAGGGTTAGTGAATATCAGATTACCACAATATAATAAACGATAACTACTTACAGTACCGCTGAATAAGACTAGCTCACCTATCCAGTACTCAGACGCCGGGTCGCCAAATCCGTGCTTGTAGGGAGGCCACGACCTAGCAAAGTCCACTTGGGGTATAGACTGGTTGTTGCGGTTGAGGATGACCGTCCACACGCGTCCCTCCGCCCGCTGACACCATACACGCACACCACCGCCACCACCCCTGCAAAACACACACACACACCCCTGTGAGTGAATATTTGAACTTTCCAGCACCGATTTTCACGGACATATTAGCCTATTATTCCCTTCAGCCAGAGGGCATCTTTTACATTTGACTCCTCTACCCACAGACGATTTTCTCTAACAGAAGTGACCTCTCCCTCGAAGACGCTAAGGAAGGTTAAATCTAATTCCTTCAGTATGATAAGGTTCGCCAGCCCTAAATAAAACTGTCTGGAAGTAGGAAGATTAGAAAACATTGGGCGTTCTCTGGTTAAAATGATTTGGTCTGAGAGAGAGAGAGAGAGAGAGAGAGAGAGAGAGAGAGAGAGAGAGAGAGAGAGAGAGAGAGAGAGAGAGAGAGAGAGATCCAGTACATTAAGCCATCAAATTAAAGGGTTAGTAATAAGCGGATGACCGTGTTTGCATTACACCATCGAAAGCCTCCAGTCGCTTCGGGGTTTAACTGAACATAAATCACACAGACAACAGTTCATTCACCCTTATCAGTCGGAGACTTTTGTCTTTTCGCCACTTATTTTTCGTGGTTAAGTAGAAGAAAGTGCAATAGTACGATTCTGCATCAGTATCATAACATTTCTTCCTGACTAGCACCATATTCAAATGTGAATGTTCTCTTGTTATGACTTAGCATTCAAAATGGAAAGACTTGAAGTTTACACCTGCATAAAATGAACACAGTGTAACAGTTTAGACTACCAGGCTGGTGGTAAATCCAAACGAAATTCCAAAAAACTTTTTTAAGCTTTTGACTTGAAATACATATTAAAGGGTCTGTCATCACAGCCACTGAAAACAGGGACTCAAACAGCAGCTAACCCCCCCCGTCACTAAGTAGAAATATTTGTCATTATAAATGAGTTACAACGAAACGAATTTTTCATTCAGTGTAGGAATGATCTTCAGTGTTATAGGAGTTAATAAAAATATCCCCTAATATGGAAAAAATCGTCGTCTGTGGATGTTAAGAATAGAATGGCGTCATTGTAGTGACGGGGTTAACAATGGCTACGACTCCACACAGCTATACAGGGAGACTTTTGATATATGCTACGGTAACAGAACACAGTACGGCAAGAAAATAATGTAAGAAAATAAGCGAGCGGATTTATTAGAATGAATATATCGTAAAGTAGAATTAATTATTATGGAGGTAGTAACACGAATTGCTTACTTGCTTACATACGGTAATTAATTCACGATACTTCAGCTGGTACGGCAATAAGCTATCGACACTCTTACTGTGAAATAGGGTTAGAATGATGATGATGATGGTGATGATTACAGAACTATATGGGCATGACGAACATTATGAGAGTGAATGTGCCGTAAATGCAAAACCATCATCAAGGTTATATGAACACAGTACAAAAGTAGGGTAGTGTTGGGGAACAGATACTCACAGGGAAGGAACTCATCAAAACAAATTGATATAATACAATATACTAGTAAAATACATCACGCAGACAAAATGACGTTAAAACAAGAATATACGTTATGAAGTACATCAATGGTAGGAGCGATTACATCCACAAAGAGCGCAAAGAACAATGTCAAGATGTTAGAAACTATGAGATTGTTACCTTATCTTACTCTGATTTCACCTTTTTGCTGGTTATTTCATGTAGCTAAGTGGCGGAAAAAGACAATGTTACAGCTCTGCATCCTCTCCAAAGCCTTTGTTAGTGACTATAACCATTTCCTGGTGTTAATCTAATGCTACAACTCAGAGTTTAAGATGGATAGATGTTACGACTTTACATCCTCTCCATAGCGCTTCTTCGTGACAATAATCATATTTTAGTGTTCATTTTGTGCTACAATCCAGCATTCCAGATGGCTAGATCTTACGGCTTTACATCCTCTTCAAAGTGCTTCTTTGTGATTAGCATCCTATTCCAATGATGATCTAGTACTGCAGATCAGCATTCATGATGGATGGATATTACGGCTCTACACACCTCCAGAGCGCTTTTTCGTGACTGTTTTCATATATAATGTTAATCTAGTGCTACAATCAGCATTCAAGATTAAGAGATGGCAATCTGAGGCCACATTAGTGTAAAAACTGGATAATGACAAGGCAACTCACCCTCGTGGGAAGATGGTTTTCACACCATTAGGTTCTCCTTGTCTCATGGCCTCAGTGCAGTCCCATGGCGTTCTGCAAGGGTAGCAAAGAGCCACGTCTGTTTTAGTCTGTACGGTTACTTACACACACACACACACACACACACACACACACACACACACACACACACACACACACACACACACACACACACACACACACACACACACACACACACACACACACACACACACACACACACACACACACACACACACACACACACACACACACACACACACACACACACACACACACACACACACACACACACACACACACACACACACACACACACACACACACACACACACACACACACACACACACACACACACACACACACACACACACACACACACACACACACACACACACACACACACACACACACACACACACACACACACACACACACACACACACACACACACACACACACACACACACACACACACACACACACACACACACACACACACACACACACACACACACACACACACACACACACACACACACACACACACACACACACACACACACACACACACACACACACACACACACACACACACACACACACACACACACACACACACACACACACACACACACACACACACACACACACACACACACACACACACACACACACACACACACACACACACACACACACACACACACACACACACACACACACACACACACACACACACACACACACACACACACACACACACACACACACACACACACACACACACACACACACACACACACACACACACACACACACACACACACACACGCACGCACGCACGCACGCACGCACGCACGCACACACACACGCACACACGCACACACACAGATAAGGAGTTGGACTCGAGTCATAAAGATCCAGAATCATGCCTACTGTCAATTACACTACTTGTGTCGGAGAGGTGGGCCCTCCCCTGTAACGTGTAGTGCAAGGTGCACAGTGATGGAAGACTTACAAAGGCTCAAATTTCGGCTAGTTAAAATACTTCATACAGTAGTGGGACGCAAGATTATGATGATGACGATTATGATGATCATTATGATGATAATGATGCTGAAGATGATAACGATGATGGCAACACTAATGATGATGATGATGATGATGATGAGGTATAACGAAGACTGACACTGATGGCAATGGTGATGTTGGCGATGATGATGGAAATGATTGCGATGACGACAATGTACACTCTAACCTGACAAGTGGAACGCTGGACTCTAAGCTGGAGAGGTGATTAATGGCATTAATCTCTTCCTCCTGCGGTCCCCAGTGTCCCATCCCCTGCTCTAGTTCACGTATCCTTTGTTGTTGATTCTGCAGCACGCTCTCCCTCAGCATGCTCTCCGACTGGAGTTGGTGAATTTTCTCATGCAACACTGTGTTCTCGTCCTGGTAGTGGCTGAGAAAGAATAGTTAACCCCATGAATTAATTTAAGTCAATTTTGTAGCACCGACAAAGGCGGCCATGCATATTGCCTATCCCTATCTGTGACATTTACCCACTGAGTCACTCATTGATTTGCTGTACTTTCTTGAGGAATGTACTCCAAGCTTGAAGTGCGGAGTGTTAGGAAAACGGAAGTTTCACAGTGGTAAATCTTTTGGCCCAAGTTTCAGGCACGAAGGGATTCCGAGGTCCCGTACGGGGATGGCGCCCATTGGGTGTGTCACATATAACTGTCTGGCAAGGCAATTTCTTAAACCTAGGAACACTAATTATTGGACAATGTTACAGCTTTACTTGTGACAGGTTATAAGCATGGTGCGACCCCGGATTGCTGCTACTCGCTGTAGGAGGGTGGTCCCCGGTGATCAGGGAAAAAAAAAAAATCGTCATGCATGGCCAGAATTCTTAAATGAAGAACATGAAATTTAGCATATTGATAATGTTCACCCCAGCACGTTTTGGGAAGAGCAGAACCACCAAGAGTCGCCCCTCACAGATGAACAAGGATGGCAAAACATAGTGTTTGTCTCCAACTGTATCACTCTTTCCCTTCCGCACTCTTTCACTCAGTGAGTTACCTTGCTTCCTTGAAGAATGGGGCCCGCGCCTTATGAGTCGAGAATTAGGAATGCGAAATTTTGTACAGTCGTACACCTGCCTTGGGTCATGTTTCAGGCAGGGGATCCCTCCCTACGGAGGCCATGGTGGCCCACGGCTTGCACAGCCAAAACTGTTAAGTACAGTCGGTTTTTCACCTAAGAAGAGGAATCTTTGCACGGTGGTAGATTTTCACTTACGTCAGGTTATAAGCAAGGTGAGATACCCGAGGGCAGCTCCCAGTGGTCTCGGCCAAAGTCGTTATGCATGACCAAAATTTTTAAGCAAAAAACATGTAATTTTTCATACTGATAGATGTTCATCACGGACATGTTTGGGGAGGGTAGAAGCACCGCGAGTCGCCCTTAATGGAAGAGGGGACGACCCCGGGTGTCTTTCCCAAAATCGCTAAGTACAGTCATTTTTTCTAGTAGCAGGAATTTTTGCACGCTGGAAGAGCTTCACTCACGCCAGGTTATAAGAATGGTGGGACAGTCGAGGGCTGTCCTCCCCTCCCCCATGTGGTCTCAATGGTTTTGTTCAAAATCATTATGTATCTCCAAAGGTTTTAGCTGAAGAATGTGTGTGTTTTTTTTTTTAATATATTAATATGTGTTCACCTCGATTATGTTTTGGGAAGAGTAGAACCACCGAGGGTCGCCTCTTATGGAGGTGGGGACGTCCTCTGTGGATCCTGGCAAAATCATCAAGAAAGGACAGTTTGTAATCTACGAACACAAAATTTTGCATATCAGTAGGCGAATACCCCGGCCACATTTTTGGGAAGATGGAGCCCCCGATGGTCACCCTCCACAATCATGAGGACTGTACCCATCCCTCTATGGGGTACAATGTCATTTTTTTTTTTCCATCTTATAATATGAAATTTTGCACAATAGTAGATTTTCGCTGGGACTACGTTTTAGGCAAGGTGAAACCATCAAAGACCACCTTCCGCGAGGAGGGGGGGGGGAGGACGGCCCTCGGTAGTCCGAGCTAAAGCCTTTATGCATGCTCATGATTATTAACCAAGGTACTTGAAAATTTGCATACTGTCAGACTTTCACACCGGCCACGTTTTTATGCATGGTGAAACCCCCTGTGGTCACTGCTTACGGAGGGAGAGGACTGCCATCATAGAGGATTACGCCAGTGTTTTGTAGACACATGAAATTTTTATCAGTAGTAAATTCACCCAGACCAGAATTTATAGAGGGTGGGACCTCCGGCTTCTTCCCCCTACCCTTTTTTGATCATACAATAATGCAGGGGTGGATGCAGCTATTAAAGTTGTCCTTTATCTTGCTGTTTCCTGGCGATTGTATTTAAACTCGGAGGGTTCAATATAGCCTTCATTAACACCTTTGCTATAAGACGTCCCCCCTAGAAATAAATTTTGTGGACGGGGCAAGAATGAAATGAGTTGTATGTCATGACATTCAAGGGATTAAGGCAGATATCGATTAGATGAGGGCAGACATCTATCATTTTAAATAATAGCTGAAACACAACGGTAAGACAGTTAACTTGTTTTTCTTGGATGTTGTGTTTTGTAAATTGTTATCCAGTCTAATATCGGTTATTTCCTATCCTCACAACGGCCATGATCTTTGTTGATATGCTGCCAGTATCTTTTATTTTACTATAATCCTACACTCGTTTTTTAAAACTGAGTCATTAGTATTATGGGTTTACTTTCACCTTTCATACCTTAGCTTTTAACTTTTACATGGTCGGGGCACTTCTATACTTTCCTACAGCTCATGTTAGATTATTTTACTCAGCTTAGAATAAGTAATACGTCCCTGAGAATGTAATATTAGCATCATTAATCTTCATAAGATCAGGACAGCTCTTATATTGCATTCTAACTGCCGCCATAAACTGTAATTCAGGTGAGAGTGATTCGTTAGAGCCCGACAGTGTAAATGATGCGGATCCGACTCTAGACTGCAGTTCCTCTTCATCCCTAAGCAACCTCTCAGCAGTGGTTTGGAGAGTGTCATTACAGCCTGAAAGTGTTAATGATACGTACTCGACTCTAGACCTCAGTTCGTCTCCAGTCCTAAGCAACTTCTCAACAAGGGTCTGCAGATGGTACATGGCGTCGCGGGAGTACTGGTTTGTGTTTCTCTGGGTATTTGTACGCTGCGTGAGATTCTGCAGGCGCTCTATCTCTCTGCGCAGTTCCTCGATGACGGTCTCCTGCTCTTGCGTCGTATTTTGTAGCTGTTTGTTTTCAGTTTGTAGGGCTTGGTTTGTGTCGTTTAACTGAGAAACTCTTGTCTCCAGCTCCCTGATGTCATTCATTCGCCTGTCACATTCTGGAAGGAACTCATATAAAATAAAGGCACATAAAATACATGTTTAAGATTAAATATGAGGAAAAAGAATGTTGGAGCGGCCCTAATGAGAGAGGGCAGAGTTTGGAAACTCTCTGTAGGGTTGTTTGCAGATGATACTGTGTTGTTAAGTGAGGGCGAAGGGGAGCTGCAAGGTCTGGTGAATGTGTTTGGGAGTGTGTACAAGAAACGGAATCTAAATGTGAATGTAGGGAAGAGTAAAGTTATGGTCTTCCAGAGAAATGAAGTCACTGAATGTACAGTGAGGTTGGATGAGGAGGAAATGGAAAATGTGTGTGCATTTAATTGCTTGGGTAGTGTGATAAGTAAGGATGAAAGTTTAGAGGGTGAAGTGCTTGAAAGGAAGAAAAATTGCAGTTCTTTGAAAGCAGTGATAACAGGGAAGCGAGCATGGAAGTAAAAAATTCGCTGCATGACAGTTTTCTGACACCAACTCTAACGCGTGGAAGTGAAGCTTGGACCTTGTTGGAGGGACACAAGCCAAAGTGAAAGCAGTGGAAATGACTTATTTGAGAGGAGCGTGTTGAGTCACATGGAGAGACAGATTGACAAATGAGGACGTGAAGGAGCATAGTGGTGTGGATATGAATGTGTTAGAAAGCTTTAGGAGAAATACACTAAGGTGGTTTGGCCATATGGAGAGAGAGAGAGAGAGAGAGAGAGAGAGAGAGAGAGAGAGAGAGAGAGAGAGAGAGAGAGAGAGAGAGAGAGAGAGAGAGAGAGAGAGAGAGAGAGAGAGAGAGAGAGAGAGAGAGAGAGAGAGAGAGAGAGAGAGAGAGAGAGAGAGAGAGAGAGAGAGAGAGAGAGAGAGAGAGAGAGAGAGAGAGAGAGAGAGAGAGAGAGAGAGAGAGAGAGAGAGAGAGAGAGAGAGAGAGAGAGAGAGAGAGAGAGAGAGAGAGAGAGAGAGAGAGAGAGAGAGAGAGAGAGAGAGAGAGAGAGAGAGAGAGAGAGAGAGAGAGAGAGAGAGAGAGAGAGAGAGAGAGAGAGAGAGAGAGAGAGAGAGAGAGAGAGAGAGAGAGAGAGAGAGAGAGAGAGAGAGAGAGAGAGAGAGAGAGAGAGAGAGAGAGAGAGAGACTGACGAGAAGAGTGTATGTGAGTGAGGAGGTGGAGGGAGGGAGAGGGAGGGTGAGGCCAAGGATGAGATTGGGGGATGGAACTGAGATGTACAGTATATGAGAGACGGGGGTGTGAGCTGGGAGTAAGGCACCTAAATGGCGTTGGACATGGCGACATGGAGGCGATTTGTTTGTGGCCACGCCTTCTGGGATTAAGGCGTCTGGCAATAGACAGACAGACTAATGTTTATGAAATTTCAGACGTACCATCTGCTTATGTTTGCGCTTACTAGAAATATTTTTAATCTTTCAAACAGAAATTTCTTTTAACCCGCTTTTAAAAGATCTTTCATGCACACATTATCTGATCATATTACACAGGATTCAATTAGCTACCCTTCGTGATTTCAGCCTTCCTTAACAAAGGACCAGAAAAAAAAAAAAGACAACAGTGTTCACTATGAAATCCTGTGATTTATGTCGTTCAGTCAACTGAGTGAAATAGTTTACGAGGTATTTATTACCAGCAGTAGGTGGTCAGTCAACCTTTAATCTTTTGTGACGATTTGACTTACACGCTGTTATCTTTCCATTTCTTTGCAACATACATGAATAATGAATAGAACAGGAGCGACAATGGCACATACAGTATACACACGTGTGTGTGTGTGTGTGTGTGTGTGTGTGTGTGTGTGTGTGTGTGTGTGTGTGTGTGTGTGTGTGTGTGTGTGTGTGTGTGTGTGTGTGTGTGTGTGTGTGTGTGTGTGTGTGTGTGTGTGTGTGTGTGTGTGTGTGTGTGTGTGTGTGTGTGTGTGTGTGTGTGTGTGTGTGTGTGTGTGTGTGTGTGTGTGTGTGTGTGTGTGTGTGTGTGTGTGTGTGTGTGTGTGTGTGTGTGTGTGTGTGTGTGTGTGTGTGTGTGTGTGTGTGTGTGTGTGTGTGTGTGTGTGTGTGTGTGTGTGTGTGTGTGTGTGTGTGTGTGTGTGTGTGTGTGTGTGTGTGTGTGTGTGTGTGTGTGTGTGTGTGTGTGTGTGTGTGTGTGTGTGTGTGTGTGTGTGTGTGTGTGTGTGTGTGTGTGTGTGTGTGTGTGTGTGTGTGTGTGTGTGTGTGTGTGTGTGTGTGTGTGTGTGTGTGTGTGTGTGTGTGTGTGTGTGTGTGTGTGTGTGTGTGTGTGTGTGTGTGTGTGTGTGTTAGTAGCATGAACTGTAAACTTTTTCCACTGAATTGGATAATAGCTGTAGTGGACTTGATTAAAGGTTGTTTATATCGATGAATCGCTGTACAACTGTCCAGTAAATTTTTATAAGTAGATATGTATGTATGAACCCTATACAGAAAACGAGTGAAGTACCAAATTCTGACATGTATCTGTGACTGAGACAAAAGGTGCTTCACTTGGTTTTTTCGCAATGGGTTTTCACACATGCAGCTCTACTGACACCACGTAACTGGGCGGACATACACTCGTAATTCATAGCTTCTGCTCACCATCTACCTCTATCCTTGGCTGAAAGTCATAGCCGCAGTTTCTTACTGAACGAAAACGAATTGTTGCTGCTTCGAAGCTTATCTAGGCTGCTTAAGTAACACTGTCTTCGTGTGCTATTCCTCGAACTAAGCTTTGTGATAACTTGCTTTCGGCCAGGGGTATGAGTAGAGGGCGATCTTAAATTTTTGTCTTACATGTACTCCTACCATAATAATAGGGCGTGATGCCGGTTATACCATACCTTGTGAAAGTGAGATACAAGCCCGCTGAGCCAGCTCCCCCAGTGACTCTGTTGGCAGGGAAAGTGTTTTAGCTGATAATTATAAATGTTTGGCGGTAACAGTAATTGAGGTAAAGGTGTGGACCGTAGAACATAAGACTGCAAAATTGTTCCCATGCTTGGAAGAGAATTGCTTGGGGACTAAATTTTGATTTTTTTTTTTTTTTTAATATTCGAAGTTATCTGCCACAAGACCTACTGTTATCCCGTGACGAGTTTTTCATGCTCTGCGTGGCTAGTTCAATGTTAGTGCCCTAGAGGATCAATTACTGTCAGAACTCCATATTATAATAATACAAATCATAATAGATTGCATGATAGATAGATGTAGGAAGCTACATTATCATAATACAACTCATAACAGATAGCATAATACAGTAGATAGGAACACCAGTAAAGCAAGGTGTGGGAACAGGAATGTGTCAGCAAGAGTTAAGCAAAAGAATGCCAGAGGGCACCAGAAGTGCTACATACACACAGACAAACACAAGGTTCTAGAACCCGTACATACCGGTTATACACGTGACACAAGCCCTCCTAGAGAAGGAACAAGTGCTCGTGGGCCCTCCGAGCCCCTCGTACTTGTTCCTGCGGAGGGCTCAAACTTTCTCGCTTGCTGTCTCGGTAATCCAAGTCACGTTTATGTAGTGTTCTAGTCTAACGCTGTCACTTTGATTTTTTGCAGCTAACCAATTGATCGTGTTATTTGCAGCTTCGGGAATGGAACCCATGTTGTCCGAACGCAAGTCCGAAATGCACACACAGACACACGATTGCTGGTATAGTATATTATAGTAGTAGCTATGGGCAAAAAATTCTACGGAGATTCTATGCTGGGCGCCGGGAGCGGCGTTTTTTGGTCAAAATGTGATCGCCCATTAAATATAGTAAAAGTTTTTCAATCGTGATGGGACCAAGTTTTTTCACATCAGCGAATGTTTTACGATTTTTATGCCAATTTTGGTGCGATTTGAATGTGTAGTTTCGGCTGCCCAAAACACACACACACACACACACACACACACACACACACACACACACACACACACACACACACGGGTAGTGGTATAGTATATTAGAGGAAGAGTTAGAGTGTCAGAAGGAGGCTAGCTGCAGGAACGAGAGGTTGTAGAGAGAGGGAAAGAAGAGGGGTCCAGCGAGAAGTTAATTACTCACTGTTTTTTCAACTTGAGTTTTACCTTTGAAGATAATAAACTACAGATCAAGACCCAGTTTCCATCTTTAACTTCTCCTGTCATTGCATGACACAAGGAACTAAGATTATCTACTTACAAACCTACGCACGTATAACTACTGCTCGTCCACGTGTACATATACATAACTGATCTACAAAAAACTTTTCCTGACTTCGATAACACGATAACTGAAATCAATCAAGATTTTTATTATAGGGTCGAGATTTACATATTAGAGTTGGTGGCAGTAACGTACGAACCAAAACCTACAAACCATCACTTCTACAATCAGTTAAACAAAAGCAAGTATACAACCACAACCAATAAATCACAAGAAGAAACACAAATCAAGCAAACGAAGAGAGATACGACAACCTGACCTCAACCCTCCTCTTGACAACCGCTCCCCCCCCCCCCACCTCCGTCACCAACACCACGCTGACGTAGGAGTGAAGAGGTCAAGACGACGACAGCAAATACCAAAGCCCACATTCACAACTCATCTTGCTCATCCTTCTTCACTCAGGTTCTCATCGCTACTCATTTACTCACCACAGCAACCAGAGTGTGGGAAGTCGATGTTCCTGTGCGCGTTTGCGAGACGATGTCACGTCAGTCAACGTGTCTGACACCACCCACCACTCACCCACTGCTTGTTACTCATCTTTATTTACACATTCCTACTCATACTCATTTATTCTCAACAGTTATTGAGTGGGAATTCGACGTTGCATGGTGAGGTTCGACTGTGACTGTGGCTTACAATCAACACAGATTACCAAGCCCTGGAATTTCAGGGGTATCATCATCTAGCAACACAGCCCTGGAGTTCCCGAGAGTGAGATCATCTATCAACACTGCACTTACTTCCCGAGAGTGACATCTATCAACACGTCTCTGAGTCTCCGAGAGGGACATCATCTGCCATTCTAGTGGGTGATTATGCCTTACTAATTTCTTCCCAGTGCTTTAAAATTAGGTACAATTACCTCCTTTACTTATTCATACTTAATACATTTCATTTACTAATACTCATTTACTCATCTATTCATTTAACACACATAAAATAAGTGTTATATAACACCATACCCTGGCAAAATGAGTTTATTATAGCTGAGTGACATAAGAATATTTTCGATTCCGCCCGTGTTAGTGTCAGATGTTACACAGTTAGCAGCCACTGCAGATCCACAATTAGGAGAACAACAGGACAACGCACCCACCCTACAAAATTCTCCACAAAGTAAAGATAAAGAAACAAATACATCATTTCCAGATGATTGACAAACTACATCTGATGTAGGAAGTGAGGAGTTTAGCTCTGACTTACATATCAATGAAAATTTACTTAACAGAGTACATACATCAGGTAGAACTTATTCCACTATTCCTTCACACAACCATAAAGAACTCCAAGTGAACCTAACAAAACAACCAACCAGAATGAATAACGAAGGCAATGCCACAAACCAAACATACCCACCTCATGTTTACATTTATCATGAGGATAAAAACATCCCAAAATTCTCAGGAACAGATAAAGACCGCATTGATATAATGTCTCTCATCAACTAATGTGAACAATTATTTGTTAAGAGACATGTAACAGATGAACAGGAGAAAATAGCAATATTTTCCTCCTGGATTAATCAAGAATGTCCGGCAGGTAATTTGCTTAGGTCAGACAAGCTTCTTCGAGCTAAGACATCTGATGAGTTTAAAGCAGAATTCCTGAAAAAATTCTGTGGACCTTGTAAGACAACACACAACAAATCCTGTATTGGGTGAGATAACAGCGGATGTTTCCACAATTAAAACAACATTAGTAGCTACTTTAGAAAACTCATAATAGATAACAGATGATGGAAAGATGTCAACAGAGCTTGTCGTAGACATCACTGGTTATGTAGCTGCATTGTGTAAATTACCTGATAGGGTTCTCAAGATTGCTAAGACGATAACTTACACCCCAGTAATGTGCTTGCTAGATATTATGAACGAGGTAGAGATGAACTGTAGCAAAGCAGGGGTGACTGAAACACAGTCAACACACAAGGGAGATAGGTCCACTCTATGTTATTATTGTGCGAACCCGGGACACACAAAGAATGACTCCTCTATCAAAACAAAAGAAGATAAACAAAAAGCACAAGGGTGTGATCCATACTGCAGGCATCACCAGTCCCAAGGTTATTGGACCAGCAATTGTAAGACAGTATAAAAACTAGTTTCCATATTCAAATCGGAGGAAGGCCAAGTCACGACAAAAAATGATCAATCATAAAGAAAAGCAAGTCTAAAATTCACATAGGAGGGATGTTGGGAAGTGAGTGTAGCTTGATACCAGCTGTATGTTTCTTTGTTTTTAGACACAGGCTCTCTAGTGAATTTAATAATACAAGAAGAATTAGACAGAATTTTTAGAAATAAGAAGAAAGTAACTTTTCTGGAAGAATCTGATATAGACTTATATACAGTAGATGGCAAACAAACTACAGTAAAAAGCATGATACGGTTAAACATCAGTTTCACAGAGATGACAAAACCAGTTTCTGCATTTTTCTATATTGTCGAAAACTTAGCAATAAAAGCTAATATGTTACTGGGCTTAAGATCCATGAGAACAGAGAAAATAACTTTACTCCCACAAATGAATGGAATAGCCTTTAATAATGAATTCATAGAAGAATTACCGGTACCATCAGATTTCTCAAAGATTAGTAAAACAGACCCCAAAAGAACTGGAAATATTAAAGGACTAAACAAACATACACAAACAGATGAGTGTACAGTATAGATCCACTCACACCACATTCCCCAGCCTCCCGCACTAGAGACCGAGGTAACAGTACTGACTCATCAGTTTTTCCCGCCTATCTTATCAATGATTTAGTTATTCCTCGTAACTCATACACGAAAGTTACCATTAGGAGCAAATTGAAGAATAGTACTGTTCTTGTCTTGGAAGAATTATGTAAAGTGAAAGGATTGTCAGTAGAAAATACGTTATGTCAGATGAATAACGATGGGCAAACTCAGGTGCTCCTAATTAATCACATGAATGGGGACGTACAGTTGAAAAAGGGGACTTGTATAGTTAATGTGTATATTGAAAAATGTGCCGCCCCTGTGATGGAGATAGTTTTAGCTGGGATGACAAGTGAGATAACATCTACGGATAGAGAAAACATAAAAGAGAATTTGATTCATTCAGGTGAATTTGATGAAGAAACTGATTTGTAAAAATTATTGTAAAAACATTGGCAAATGGTAGCATTACCTGGAGAACAACTGGGGCGTGCTAACCTGATTAATCACAAAATTAACGTGCACCCAGACACACAACCTACTTTTGTACCTGCCTATAGAGTCCCACAATCACAAAATACACTTGCAAACAAGTATTTCGATGAAATGCTAAAACTTGGCGTTATTGAGCCATCAGTCTCCCCCTGGAATGGCCCATTATTTTTCGTGACCAAACGAAATGGAGAAATGCGTACGGTAGTAGATTACTGTAAACTAAATAATCACACAATCCCAGACCGATTTCCCATGCCATTGCTAAGTGACGTCCTGCAAAATATTGGACCAGAAAATAATGTATTTTCCACAATCGATTTGCTTAATGGATATTATCAAATACCATTAGATGAGGAGTCACGTAAATACATTGCTTTTTCCACAAATACAGGACATTACCAATACAAGAGAATGCCAGTGGGATTGAAGACAGCACCAGGCACTTTTCAGCACGTGATGAATTACGTACTGTCCAGAATTCTAGGACAAGGAATATTCGTCTTTCTTGATGATATAATTATCGCAACTAATGACATAAAAGAACATCTCCAGAAATTAGACCAACTCCTACGAAAGTTTGGTGATGTTGGTTTAGAAATAAAGCTGTCTAAATGCAAATTTTGCTTTAAGGAAATAAAATTCTTAGGGCGCAAACTGAATGCAGAAGGCATACATACATCCGATGATAAAACACAAGCAGTGAAAGACTTCCCTGAGCTAACTGCTATAGATGAAGTTAGACAATTTTTAGGTCTGGTAGGATACTATAGGTCTTTTATACAACAATTCTCTCATATAGCTTTTCCTCTATTCCAACTACTCAAAAAAGATGCTATATTCCAATAGGAAGAAGAACAAAAACAATCATTTAATGAATTAAAAGATAAACTTACAAATGCACCATGCTTGGCCGATCCTGATTTCACAAAACCATTTATAATTTGCACAGATGCATCTGTTAAAGGATCAAGGGCTGTACTGATGCAAGAAGATAAGAGAGGAAAGAATCAACCAATTGCATTCGTCAGCAGACAAATAAAAGGTACAGAGGAAAATTATTGCACTACAGACTTAGAGGCACTTGCAGTGGTATTTGCATTACAAAAGTTTCGAGATTTGGTATATGGTTACGAAATTCACTTATTCACCGGCCATAAACCCCTAGTGGGTATGTTCAAAGAAAAACTCCTCTCTGGGAGGAGTGCAAGATGGAAATGTACAGTAGAAAACTAGAATGTAAATATTCACTACATACAAGGCAAAATGAATTTAGTAGCAGATGCACTATCTAGGAACCCGAAGACAATTCATGTCATGGCATTAGATCCCAAAGGAAACATCCCAGACCATGATGAAATTGCGAAAACACAGAGACTTGATCCAATGTGGTCTAAAGTTATATACAATTTAGAAAGTGGAGATGACATACAATTACCCAAGCTACATATACCACTCGAACAATTCTCAATACAAGATCAGCCCATGACAACCGAAACTCCGAAGAAATATTAAAGTTAGTGGTACCTAATGACATGATGCCGCAAGTATTACGAACGATACGTAACAGACCACATGCAGGACATCCGGGAAAAAACAGGACATTTAAACAAGCCCAGCTGTTATATTACTGGCAATTACGAAAAGATATAAACAATGATATAGACAGATGCGAATCATGTGCAAAACACAAAGGCTACCCAATCACACCTGCACCGATGGGTAGTTACCCTGTATCACATCAACCGTGGGACGTTGTCGCAACTGACTTACTCAAGTTACCATTATCGTACAATAATAACCAATACCTATTCATAGCAACAGATCATTTCTCACGCTTTGTAATTTTAGCCCCAATTAAGGATAAGTCAGCAGTAACAGTAGCAAAAGCAATAATAGATAATGTAATATGTCGCTTCACGACCCCAAAGGTACTAATAAGCGATACTGGAGGTGAATTTAATTTTGATATCTTACAAGAAATATGTAAACAATACAGTATCAAAAAGGTTAACGCGTTAGCCCATCACCCAGCATCCAATGGGTTAGCAGAGAGACAAAACAAAAAAGTATTGGATTCCCAGAGTAGAAGCATCAATTAATGGATCTATAAATAAGTCTACAGGAGACACACCACATTTCATTATCTACGGAACAGATAAGAAATTACCGTATGAAATCCTCGAAGGTGAAAATCTGCCCATATACAACTACGATGATTACCCTAAACTCCGTTTACGTGAATTCCGGGATATAAGCAAGAGAGTGAAAAAACAATTATCGACGTCCAAGGAAGAAATGACGGAGGCATTCAATAAAAAGGCGAAAGAATCGCCTGTTAGCTTAGGAGACATTTTCTATGGTATCATTTATACGAGAGACAAATTATCCCCGAAATATGATGGACCATGCAGAGTAATCAATAAGACAGCAAACAAAATTGTAATTAGGTCACCGTAATGTGGCGAAGAAAAACAAATTCATGTTGATCATTTAAAATGGATCCCAAGGGATTTAGCCAGCAATTATACAACCTCGGACACCACCGAAAAAAACAAAAATTATTCATGAAATCAATCAAGAAGACAACAATAATTACACAAATAAATTAAGGTCGCATACCGAACAAACAAACATAGATGCAACTGTTCCTAAAAAGGCTTCAGTACAGTATTTACATGCTCTAGCCCCTACACCGCGGGCTTGTTTACCAATGACTTGTGTGTGCCGCGGGGTTATTTGGGCTCCGACAGACTCTCAAAAATTATTTGCCAAAAATCAGTTATTAGTCCTAGAATAATAAAATTACATATGCTTATGGCACATACCTTCAGCTTTCTCCTGGAATGATTGCTGAGCCTTCGTCAGTTACCGTAGGACTTGTGGAGACCTCTGAAGTAGGGTAACGAAGTCTCCACTTTACACTTCCCGACAACCCGTAATATGATTACCACAGCCAGATACAAACACTATAAACACTATTCTACAATTTTCAAGTAGTTTGGGATCCATACTAAAAAAAAAAACACTGTGAAAGCAATGGAAATTACGAGCGCGTCTGATCGTCGCACTGGCACTAGTTCGCTCTTAGTAGTCTGTCATTTATTATTCATAAAACCCCTCACACTTTATATTTCTATTACTATATAACACTTATATATATCTACAGTCTTTATTCATAAGTTTCCTTCAGTAGTATTAGTTTATTGTCACTGTAGGGATTCAATTTCTTTCAGTAAAATACGTAGCATTCACTTTCTCGTCCTGTATACTGGCATTGAGAGTGAATGTCACTTTCATCTTCACTCTCATAACTCATAGCATTCAGACATGCTAGAGTGAAACTTTCACTTTCATTACTCCTAGGGTATATACTCGTATTCTTATAATACTACTCATTTACATTTCTATTTACGTTCTCTATTTTATTTACGTTATTTACATTTCTATTTTATTTACACTGTGTTGTGCACTGTCACTTGAAATAACTTATAAAACTATTTTCCATTGTTCACGTATATTTACATTCATTACTTTCACTTGCTGTTTACACATTATTTACACATTATTTACAATTCCACTTGCACTGTTTTACTCAATAGAAAGATCGTAGTCACTCTTTTATCAATTGTCAGCCCTTTACCTCTTTCCACACGAGGTTTAGTAGGGGGTAAAGGTCACAGGGCCATTTGCATGGGGGTGAAAAAAGGCCTTGAAGTCAACAAGAAGAAACATACGTACTCTCGCTTCGGAAGTTGAGAGTAACCTGATAACGGAGGGCCAGCTGGAGGCCTGCTAAGGGGTTATTCAGAGTTACCAATATTACTTCTTGAAACAGCTAAGTCTAGCACTGATATGATTGGCAGGAAATCTAGACAATACGTTATAAATTTGGTAGTTCCAGGTGAATGTAAATATCACTTAGGCTTCTCCCTTCCCTCCTTACATGTATATTTATTTCGAAACTAGATTAGAGGCCTACTTGGGAGATATATATTCAGAGCTACCAATGTTAGATCTTGAAACATCTTTGTTTAGCACTGATTTGATTGGCAGGAAATCTAGACAATACATTATAAATTAGGTAGTTCCAGGTGAATGTAAATATCACTTAGGCTTCTCCCTTCCCTCCTTACATGTATATTTATTGCGAAAATAGATTATAGGGCATATTTCAAGGGGAAAAAAACAGCGAAAATTAGCGAACGAGTGCACGTGAGGTGTTGTCAGGTGATCATTAGCCAATTCCAGGTGTTTGGCACTCTCACTTACCTTATTTCTTTCTTGTATATATTATTTGGTATAAGAATAGGACATAGGGCTTATTTCAATGGATGAAATCAGTGAAAAATTCCAGGGAAGATTTACTTAGCGTAGCACGGCCGGGCAGGCGAGAGGATAGGGTAATGGAGGGGGGGTAGGGAGGGGAGTCAAGAATGGGGAGAAATGGCTAAATTGTCAACAATGGATGGGAGTACAGATGAGATTAGAAGTGCTGACTAGTGTTGGACATTGGCAGTACTGATAGATGATACAAGCCCCCACTTGGAAGCCCGGGTGAATTCAAAATAACACAGAATCACAAAAGCGACGCCCTGCGAATTCAAAATAACACAGAATCACAAAAGCGACGCCCCGCGGTATGATCCCTTGCTCCCAAGCGTCACGAAAGTGACGCCCCGCGGTTAAGGGGCTAGATATCGATTTAAACTCCTTCTGTAAGTGAAACAACAAGCAAGTTATTGTTCTCCATGAGCCAACCGTAACGCACATCATCACTGTCATCGACCACAGCATGACTGGATTAGGATTTTTTTTTTTTTTTTCGGTAGGTAACGACGAGGGGACTTATACCATGGATTCTCCTCTACATAGCAAGAGGATATGCTCACTTAGACCCTCAACATATAGTACGACAAGGATGCCTCGTAGCTCCAACGGCCACGACGTCAATCGTAAAAGATGTCATGAATACTGAAATCGGTTTGTATTATTTTATACGAATTACCTACTTATTTTGAGAACATTGCCAAACCACTGAGAACCCTGGACTTTATGATAGGAGGCTATGGTTCACAAGCTCATAAGACAAAGTAAGTGACTGATATCGTGAAGTTAGCGAAATGGAAGATAGAACAGGCTAAGTCAGTTATGCTCGTCATGGTCCAAGATCTACCATCTCATGGAACGGAGGCATTGAGTGACACGAACAGCATCGCACATACTCGACAAAGACGCCGTTTGTTTGACCTGGGTGGTGCAATTCTGGGGAACATCTCTGCATTGGCTGCAGAGGACGACCTTCAAGAAATAAACAACAAATTTAATAAAATAGCACAGGTACTAACATATCAAAACAAGTTCGTTGCCGGCCAAACCTCAGCAATGAAGACAATCGTGAAAAATCTAAAAGAGGTAGAAATTATAACTCACCAAAGTGTGGACAAAATAAATGCCATGGAAGGAAACATAACACTTTTCCAACACTTCTCAGTCATCACGGAACATATTGACTCAGTTATACTCCAGTTAGATAACACTAGAGTTCGTTACAGGGCACTTATGCAAAAAATTGCAAATGCTGGTAATGGCAAGATCACAATTGACCTACTTCCAGTTCATGAGCTATGCCAGATAATTAGTCAAGGCATACATAAACATGGTTTGAAGCATTTATTCCGTGGTAGAGATTTCATGTTATATTATCCGTATTTAGAAGCAACACTAACACCAACATCAGTTGTAGTTCATGTACCATTCATAACTGACGACCTGTTCACTGTGTATCAAATATACCCCTTCCTTTCTAAGAAGAATGACACTTTGGTCATCATCAGCATCGACACAGACACCGAACTCAAAATGGTCTTCAAGAGACGGAACACTGTCACTTTTGCCAGTGAATCAACGATTGAACGAAAGTGCCGTACATCCTTACATGCTGTTTACCTTTGTCCTACGTACATCTTCGCGTTTCAGCCTACTGGAACAGTCCCTTGTGAAATGGCTATCGTAAGAAATCACTACATTCATCACCATTGCAACTTCACATTTGCTCCAGATAAACCTATACACCATCAGTGCATTGGACACTCACAGTTTTTTCTACTTCACTCATAACACATCAGTTTACATAATTTGTCCAGATATACCACCATCTCATACTTCAGCATCAGGATTATACATAGCACCAGAGTACTGTGCGGTACGTACACCATCCATGTCCACTTTATCTACCACCAATCACTATGCCATCCTCAATCATACACACAAATAATTTCCACCCTCTGCCTAAGATGGGTTTAAACATGAGCACAGGTATTAAGCTTACTTCACCTAAGTTTGAAACTATATCTATATATATATATATATATATATATATATATATATATATATATATATATATATATGGAACAACAATTGAATTAATATTATCATTTTATCTATATAAAATAAAAATTTATTAATAATTTTTACTATAATCTTAACTTTGAACTATTTCTTGCATATATGTATGTGCCTGTTATACATACACATTTTACAATATGTTATACAATATTCCATACTCAATTTGCTCTATTATGTACACAATATGTTTACAATGTAATATGTTTCTAGGATATTATTATATCAGTACAATATTATCATGAATATTATATCTATACAATATTATAATCAGTATTATGTATTAATAGACTAGTGTCACTAATATATGCTGTCATATGTTCTCCAGCTGGCATGACCGAGCGATGTCAGGACTCCATATTATAATAATACAAATCATAATAGATAGCATGATAGATACATGTAGGAAGCTACGTTATCATAATACAATAATAGATAGCATAATAGATAGGAACACCAGTAAAGCTAGGTCTGGGAACGGGAAATGTGTCAGCAAGAGTTAACCGGAAGCGCTACATACAAACAGACAAACACAAGGTTCTACAAGCCGTACATACGGGTTATACAAGTGACACAAGCCCTCCTAGAGAAAGAAGGAAGAATTTGAGAGTCAGGAGGAGGCTAGCTACAGGAGCGAGAGGTTGTATACGGAGGAAAGAGAAGAGGGGTCCAGCGAGAAGTTAGTTAGCTCTTATGTTACACACTGTATTTTTCAACTTAGAGTTTTACCTTTGAAGATAATAAACTACAGATCAAGACCCAGTATCCCTCTTTAACTTCTCCTGCCACTGCATGAGAAAAGGAACTAAGATTATCTACTTACAAACCTACTCACGTATAACTACTGCTCGTCCACAAGTACAAAAGACCTCTCCTGACATTGATTACACGATAACTAAAATCAATCTCAAGATTTACATATTGTAGGATCAAGATTTACATATCATTACTTCCATTCAAGACTCTCATCTCCAATCTGGCCAAGAGGAGATAGGGTCTAATGAAGTGACAGGATGCTGTAAACAATTACGTTTTTTGTACCTTGCTCTGAGAGTCGTATCTCGCAAGTGGATGTCGCAAGTACGCGCCCATTGGAACTAAAAATATAATTTCAGACCCATCTTATGATGTAACATGTAATTGGGTGTTACATTTATGATTGCCTCGGTGTCATAAAAAACCACAATGCAGAAAATACTGACATGAAACTTTTCAAGTGACTTGCAAAGACCTCCTCCGTCTTGCAGGGGATTTAATAATTTGAATGAAGTAAAAAGAAATAGGAAATGAAATAAGATGAGGAAATTGGCTGAGCACATTAGTAATGGAATCGATAAAATCATAAATAATAGACGCCCATATGGAACTCATTCAATACGGTTTAATTAAATGGCAAACTCTATTAAAAAGTAAAGGAACAACAGCAAAAACTAAAAGGAATCATTAATTATGACCATAAAGCATAGAGGATAGAAGAAGGAATCGAAATATAAGAATAAGTGACGTTATATTCCACCGGTGAGTCCAAACATTCAACTTGCCACTACCTGGTTGCTCTATATGAATATGGACGTAACTTAGCTCCCACTGGCCGTTGCATTGACAGCCTCAGATGATAACTGGCAAATCGCATACTACCTGGCCACGTACTGAGGCTTTAGCAAGCTCACCAACCAATGGTAGCTTTATTTATCAATTTGTTTTTATATTTTTAGTATCAGGAACCTTCGTAGGCATGATATAAGTTGACATAATTAGGTCAATGTAAATCAACACAGATAGTTTCAGGTCTTTCATGTTAAAGGGCATAACAAAAATAATCCCACTAGATGTAATGGTTTTTGAAATGTTGATTAAAGTCTTTAATGCCTTGGTGGAGTTGGTGTACATGAATGGGTAGAAAGAGATGGGATTCTGGTAGATAGTGGGGCATGTTGAGGAAAATATACTTTGTGATGATGGGCGCTGTAAGTTGGGTGGTAGCCGCGGCAGTAATTTTTTTTTATATCTACCACACTCAAGAAAAAATAATTGGAAACAATACAGAAGAGTTCAGAGGATGAGCTGGGATTGTGGTACATGGTGAAGCATGACAGGGAAGTATATTCATCGAGGAATAATGTGATAGACTGTCCGGCAAAGTGTAAACCATATAGTTATCCCCAAAATTCTGATCAGCAAATAAGATGTGTTACGTGGTATGGGATTCAGTGGTAATGAGCAGAAGACCAGGAAAGAATGAGTACACCCAGCGAAAACGGACTTGGCGTAGAGAAGAAATATTATAGTGAAAACAATAAATAAGATAAAATGGTGTTGATGGACAAATTTGGGAGTGGGCTGAACTATGAGAGGAAAAGGACAAGGTTGGTGGTGGGTGGTGGAGGAAGGCTAGATGACAATGGGAGGCGAAGGTTGTAGTAGATTGGTAAGGTGAAGATTTACATGCAGGCTTTAACCAGGAAGAACAAGATTAACAATAACCACGCATCACTTCTATATACTTGGCATATTACGATACGATTAAAAAAAAAAACTCGCTAGGAAAATCAGCGAGACAGTGATCCCACATTTGGTTCTCCCTAATCTTTACACGTACCGTTACCGACGGGGAATGTACATAATAAACATTCCTCTGAGTACGACACACAGCCGTCAAGCTATATATCCAATTCCCTAATTCAGATCTTGGTGTGAACAAATTTGGGTAAACGAGTCTTGCCCAAAGGTCTCATGGTCGTGTAAGGTAGCATGAACATGGTACATAATGCCAAACATATAATTGTCTGGTATGTGGCATTGACAAAGATAGGCTGAATAGGGTGTGCGAAGAGTCAATGGGCAGGAATGTGGGGGACGTGTCTGTGCCCTATTGAGCAAATCAGCCACAAGGATGTTCACCCAACACAACCTTCAAGAATAGCGGCGCGCGCACGTGTGTGTGTAGGGGGGAGGGGGGTAGAACGAAGTGGCAGATAATAATTTTCTAGCTTACAGCTACACTACCAAGGAGAAATAAGCGCCTGTTTGTCGTGCATTTTATTTTGAACGAAATAAATACAGAATATATCACAGAAAAAAACACATCCAGTAGGCCTATAGAGTATAACCGTTAGTACTGCGATGCCGTCATTAAAGAAACCAATTACTCCCAGGATAAGTATACTTCACCTCAAACATTAACTGATATCAGTCTTTTCATCTAACACTCTAAATTTGGGTGCTTCATTGTAGTTATCGTAGTAAGTTTCATTCTGCTAAAGGAAACCCCTGGTAGCCAAAAGGAGGGTTCCGCATAAATAACCTCATTCATCAAACCTTTCTTTGTTCCATTGGTAGCGTAGTGGCCCTGGACAAGGCTGCTCGATTTGAGCATTGCTTGCTCCATACTGCCGTTGTGTGGGCAACGAATCCCTTACACCTCTTGGATTTAAATGTTTTGTAGGGCACTACCAAATTGAGCGCCTTCACCTAATAAACCACCTGGCATCTAATTACCTCCGCCAAGATCATGTTTTACCTCGCTTTGGTTTGTTAGTTTGTCTGCCTGTCTGTCTGTTAGCAGGATTACTCGAAAAGTTATGAAGGGGTTTGATGAAATTTTGTGGATGGCTGGGGCATGGACCATGGAAGAAATTATTGAATTTGGGGACAGATCCGGATCAGGAGTATCTCGCATAATACCTCCAAAATTTCTCAATGAATTTCAATGAATTTTTTTGGAAAGGTGGGCCATGGGCCAAGAAAGAATCAGTTTAAATTTGAGGCGGATCCGGATCCGGATCCGGATGCTGTATCCACGGATCCTGATCCTGATCCTTTTTTATGGCAATGGCATTGCCGGAGGTATGCGCCCTCTGGCGCTTTCTAGTTGGTTGTTATAAAGATACCAGTCAATGCAAGAAGTAGCTTCCTGGGTCTTTCAGTGCAGACTCAACTACAAGCTTGGATGGTAGGCGCTTTCATCCATTTACAGGATATCTTTTAAGTCTTCAGTAATCACCAACCCATCTATTTACTGGCCAGAAGTGAGGTGAAGGCTATAATCCTACCCTTCCAAATTATTTAAACAATGGTGGTTGTTTACCAAATCACCCTCATACAGTCGAAATTAATACATGTTATTCATTCACTCATTTATTTATTCACACTCATTCCATTTTTGACCCATCACGAGCATAGGGGCCCAAGGCTAGACTTCTCGGTCATGACATTTAAGGTGAGGGTGGCCACCATCACTCATCCCTGAGTGGCCTTATTTGTGCACAAACTCCAACCACCCCTTGAATGTAAGCTTTATGAGCCTTATCCATTTAGAGTGCATGAACTCACTAGATCATCATACGTGATATGGTTACCACCCAACGTAGAAAATGGCGTCTGGGTTTCAGAAGACCATTTGGTCTGATAATCATTATAAAGTAATCTCAGGGCAGGCACATCAATTGAGTAGATGGTGGCAGCTGCCACCTACCACCAGTTAGATTAAATATAACTATGGAAATATTCCTAATCTCTAAGTTTACCCAAGGCAGCCGGGACACAACCTTTACAAGTCATTAATTCACATCCGTTTACAGCCCGTACGCCAAGTCACCCTTGAAGAGTTTGTCTGTTGTCTGAAATTACGTGTGTTCCATTCTAGACTGAAGCAGGGAACAATTTGGTAATTCATATGTAGATAGTAACAGGACTACTGGGCCAGAAGAAAATGGGCTTCTATACCTATGCCCGGAGTCGAACACTTGAATATAAGCTTACGTGGGTACCCCTGTCATTATAAAAAATAATGAGTAATGATGTGCCTTATACAAAATCCTCATGTCACTTTCCTTGAAATATGTGATGAATAGCGAAGGACATATTAGCAAACATATCCTTACTTTGTTATATTTTCATTTCGTGGCCATTAGAACATAAGTAGAATTTACTGCGGTAGTTAATGCAAGAGATCTATGCAAAAAACTTTGTATGCACCTTTAGAGATATTATATCTCAGTCTCGTACTATTTTTCCCAGTTGTTCCGTCCGAGGAAAGTTTCAGCCTAAAAGAAAATCTTGTTAAACTAAACATAAAATTGCTTTTCATTCCAGTATTCTCTTCCAAAACAATTACTCTTTTGCCTTACGTCTCCCTCCCACACACTCATACACTACCCAGATTCTTCAGCAAGTCTTCCACACCCAAAACCCCTTTGAAAACATGCTGTGTGGTGGAAAATACTACTAGTGATACCCTTCATTCTGCCGCATCTTATATATTATATTACAGTACTAAGTATTGCTTTACGTTGCACTGTCACACCACTCACTGCCACAGAACCCAGTGCCACATCTCAACATCTCACGAGACCACATTAAAACACAAAACATTGCCATACCTTAGTCGCCTCGCATCAATACATTCGGTCATTTTTTTTATCCACCACACATCACCACACACTGCCACACCGTACACCACTAAGTTTCAAACTGCCACAATACACACTAATACTCTATACCCTGCCACTCCACATATCATCACACCACATACTGCCACGCCACACACCACAACAGCTCAAACGTCCGCATTAAATCCTATCACATTACATACACCACGATACCCCATATTGTCACAAAACACACCACAACACCTCACATACCCACACCCAGTACTGCTATATCACTCCACCCCACACTGTCACTCCAAAAGCACCATACCTCATACAGCCACGCCGCCACACTTAACAGTTCCACACCGCAGACCACCATAAACTGACAGTACCAAGCCAAACACCACCACACCTCACACTGTCACTCCACATGCTCAAGTCTGTATTATTTGCTGACGATACAAATATTTACTATTCAGATTCAAACTTAAAGATACTCACTGATCGTATGAATAATCTATCTATCTATCTATTGCCAGACGCCTCAATCCCGTTTGGGGTGGCCACAAACAAATCGCCTCCAAGTCGCCCTTTCCCCCGCCATTTCACTCCCCTGCTCCCAACTCACACACCCCTCTCTCATATACCTCTCCACCCCATCTCTCCATCTCATCCTCGGCCTCCCCCTCCCTCTTTCCCCCTCCACCTCACTCACATACACTCTCTTCGTCAGTCTTTCACCCTCAATCCTCTCCACATGGCCAAACCACCTCAGTGTGTTCCTCATAACGCTTCCTATCACATCCACATCAACACCACAACGCTCCTTTATATCCTCATTCGTCAGCCTCTCTCTCCATGTGACTCCACAGGCTCCCCTTAAATAACTCATTTCCACGGCTCTCACTCTTGACTTGTGTCCTTCCAACAACGTCCAAGCTTCACTTCCGTACGTTAGAGTTGATATCACAATACTGTCATGTAGTAACTTTTTCACTTCCATGCTCACTTCCCTGTTTCTTATCACTGCTTTCAAAGAACCAGCAACCTTTCTTCCCTGCTGTACCCTTTCAAGCACTTCACCCTCCAAACCTCCATCCTTACTCATCACACTACCCAAGTACTTAAACGTACTCACATTTTCCAATTCCTCACCATCCAACCTCGCTGTACATTCACTGACTTCACCTCTCTCAAAGACCATCACTTTACTCTTCCCTACATTCACCTTTAGATTCCGTTTCTTACACACACTCTCAAACTCATCCACCAAGCCTTGCAGCTCCCCTTCGTCTTCACTCAACAACACAGTATCATCTGCAAACAACAATACAGGGAGTTTCCAAACACTATCCTCTCTCCCCAGGGCCAGTCCAACATCCACTACCCTACCTTGTACCTCTTTTATTACCCCATCCATGTACAGATTGAACAACCATGGAGACATGACACATCCCTGTTTCAACCCAGCTTTCAAAGAGAAAAATTCACTTAGTTCACCATCCACACGCACTGCAGCCTTCGCACCATCGTACATACTCTTCACAGCATTCAACAACTTCCCATCTACTCCATATATTCTTAACACTTTCCACAATCCTAGTCTATCCACCCTGTCATATGCTTTCTCCAAATCCATGAAAGCCGCATACAACTTCTTTCCCTTCTCTAGAAACTTTTCCACTAAAGATCTGAGAATGAATATCTGATCTACACAACCTCTTCCCTTCCTAAAGCCTCCCTGTTCTTCCCCAACTAATTTCTCTGTTCTTTCTCTAACTCTGTCAATAAGTATCCTACCATACACTTTTCCTATTATACTAAGAAGACAAATGCCCCTATGATTACCACACACTTCTTTTTCCCCTTTTCCGATCGTATGAATAACGAACTCTTAATAATATCAATGTTTATTAATAAATAAACTGCATCTCAGTATAAGTAAGACACATTATATTATATTTGCTAGTAACAAATATATTCAAAATGACACCAACATTATATTAGGTAATGAAAAAATACAAAGATGTAATTCTACAAAATTTCTAGGAGTTTATGTTGGTGATAATCTTAATTGGAAAGAACATATCAAGTACATGAAAGAAAAAAATAAAAATATTTAGGCATTATATGCAAAGCAAAATATCTACTTCCCAAAGGAGAATTACTGTGTCTATATAATAGTTTGACTTATCTGTATTTGCAATACTGTAATGTTATATTGGGTTCAGCCACAAAATTAAACGTACAACCAATATTCCTACTACAAAAGAAAGCCATCAGAATTGTATCCAAAGTAGGATTTTTAGCTCTCACAACTCCTGTTTCAAGAATAACAAGTTGTAAAGCTTCATGAAATTTATCACATTCAGGCACTTAAACTTGTATTTAATAAACTAGGTAATGTACAAAATGAATATTTTTATACAACTGACAATATACGCAGTCACAACACTACGAATAAAAACCTTCTTAGACCCCCGAAACCAAATACTAACCTCAGTAAAAGATTCGTAACTTACTCTGCAAGTATTCTATGGAATAGGGTACCGGAAGACATTTAAGCTGAAGTGTAGAAATTCTTTACTGTCAGTATTAGCTATGCCCACTATGTTAGATTCAGCAATTATATGAAAACCTTAATATCATACAGGAGAACACTGTTGCTAAATTTCCTAAACGTATTATTAAGGAGCCCATAAAAAATGACAACAGTTCATGGGTTCAGCCTTGTTATATGTATTATGTACATATGTCTTGACATATTGTTTTGTTTCAGGCTACATAAAATTATTATTATTATTACATGCCACCACATCTCACACTGCCACACCACACAACACTACACCTCGCACTACCACACCACACACCAATACACCTCGCACTGCTATTCCATTCACTGTCACATCTCACACTACCTTACATCACATTGCCTCACTTCACACTACCAACAGCACAGTAACTCATCACAATCACTCATCATAGTCACATCTCACAATCACCTCATACTACACCTACACCACCGTAAACTGCAACTCTTGGCATTATCATTCCTTCAGCCCCCTAGTGATTAACCCAAGCTTGATCGGCGGATAGTCGTTTTGCTGTTGCAGATTAGAGACCGTGTTCTCATCACATTAAGAGGCTCAGTCACTTCTTTCTTAGAAAACATAATTCTGCACATGACATCCAAAAAATTTTCCCTTATCAGCGAAGAAAGATCAATATGTAATACAATCACATGGCTGAAAAGGATCGGGATAATTATCATAATGAATATGTAAATTAAATCGCTAATGTAGAGTTCTTAGAAATTTACCTAACCTCACGAGAATACAGCCAGTACAATGGTGCCCTCTGAACGGAAGCAGATCAGAATTCATCCTACCTAGGTGTCTTATGAGGGCGGGGATGAGATCGCTTGAGTTCTCTCTGGATGAGGCAGCCCAGGTGGTGTAAGCTGCATCGACAGGATTGGTCGTGTTCCCTGTCCTGTCATGGTAGAAAGCGTCGACGGGACTAGTGTAACTCGAGGGCTGGGTTGAGGTGATGGTGGAACTTGAGATGGACGGAATATACACACTGAGTAGGGTCAGCAGCCACACACACTTCACGTCCCACATCGCGCTGAACTGTGTATGTATATGTGTGTGTGTGGTGAGGGGCGTATCTGACCTCCAACAATCAACAGGGGGTGCGTCTACTCGGGGACCTTGGCAAGCAGGAGGGTAAGGGATGGACGAGAAGGGAGGACGGTGATAGACGGGGATTAAGGGGGGGATAGGGAGAGAGGCTGACGTGGGGGATAGCGAGAGGGATGAAGGAGGAGAGAGGGTGGCAGGGGAGACGGGAAGGGATGGATGAGAAAAGAGGGAGGCAGGGGGAGGAGGGAAAGAGGGGAATGGGGAGAATGGTCGGCAAGGGAGAGGAGGGGAGGGAGGGAGGGATGGGATATGAGGCCGGCTGCGATAGGGTTAGAGAGAAAGAGGGGGGATGGGGGTAGGAGACAGATGTAACAGGAAGAGAGGAGGAGCTGATTACAGCTTGAGATCGTTTCATTTGCTTTCAGCCTCCTGTGTAACACAAAGCGCAAGCAAAACGTACCCGTAGAAGTTTACCATGCCCATGCACCATCTTTGCCTATCATGCCTCATCCCCTTTTTAAACTCAATCACGTGTACCCCTTTCAGCATCATATTTATTTCTGTTTTCTCCATAATGTCATACTAAGGATACTACCTTCCTGATTAATATCTAGAGACTCATTTACTCCACATCTTTTACGAATTACAGCATGAGTCACCAGTCACCAGTCAAAATTTAATTGTTCGGCAACGTCAAGTCTCTAAAGCGTATCCTAAATAGCAGGGCAAATAAACAAACATGCAAAGTAAAACAAGTAAAAATTGAAAGCACTCAGGGAGAGCATACTTCTTCCAGTGCAGGATCGGGATCAGGATCCGCCCCCAAATTTAATCAATTCTTTCCTGGCCGATGGCACACCCTTCCACGAAATCTCATTGAAATTCAATAAGAACTTTTGGAGATATTGTGTGGACAAACAAACAGATTGACAAACATAGGTGAATAAATAACATCCTCCAACTTCGTTGGCGGAAGTAATTATACGATAATTGACAAGCGCTTGGGTGAGGTGGTGGCTGAGTCGGTAGAGAGGCGGCCTGCAGTCCTGATGGGCCCAGGTTCGAAACCCGACTGAGGGCAGGGAACAGTTTAAGGATTTGAATTTCATAAAAAAACAGACTTTCCTGATCTACCAGTTGACCCGCCGACATGTCGTAAAAATACCCCCGCTAATACCAATACACCAGTCTTGTATGAGACAGCCCTAGCATGTATTCAATATGGACGGTGAATGTTAGCGCCGAAGTGGTGACATGTGGAGGTGTAGGAGGACTACCGGGCCTTGGGATAGGCTACTGCCCCCGAGATATAGGCCCTGAAGCCTTTGCCCAGAGTCGGACACATAAAAAAAAAAAAAGCCATAACTGCGACATAGATAACTGATGACAAAGCTATGCCGATCTCAAATGCGCAGTTAATAAGGTCTTGTGCTGAAAGTCTCCCCATGTATTTCACAGCACGGACAAACATGATATTTGCTTTCATAATTTTAATACATTTTGTTGTTATACAATTTTGTAATCTGTACTGTTGTACAGTATTCAGAAAGGCATAGGGTACAACATGTATTTCCTAAGCACTGTGCAGTCGAATCACAGGGTCGTTTGTGACATAGAAGGCTTTGTAACACCTCTCCCTTATACTTTTTTATTTTATATTTTAAACCTCAACATGCTCTCTTTTGCGATTAATATCGTTTGGATGTCGACACAGCTTGCATCAGTGACAAACAAGAGAAGCAGAATAAACAGCTAAGTAAGCAGTGTTCGAAGTCTCCGGAGCCACTTAGAAAACAGGGATTACATTCTGCTCTCCTCCAATCCTGTTCTTTGCTAGAGGGAAGTCGTAGTCAGGGATCTAGTCCGAACTAAGGTCCGCACTAATCTTTCCTTGACCGCATGAGAAACAGTGACTGCACGTACTGTTCCCTGTGCAGTCCTTAGATTGGCAGGAGCTCTGGCTAGACAGAGAGAGAGAGAGAGAGAGAGAGAGAGAACCCGTGTAAGAAGACATTTCGTAATCAGCGGGGCATAGGGACAAGGGCTTTAGTCCCTTTGAGCCTTGCCTGTCTATGCCCATGACAATAGATCATTCGGTGTGAAACCCTGGCGTGCAACGTCCCTCCAGTCAGCGGTAGGTATGGAGGGTGAGGATAAACTGCGGCTCACGGATGTGCTTTACCTATCAGTACTATAAAAGCAGCTGTACCTCCCCTCTCTCTCTTTCTGTGTGTGTGTGTGTGTGTGTGTGTGTGTGCGTGTGTGTAAACTTGCTGAGTAGGCCTGATACCGGTGTTTATGGGTTAGTAGGTGTGTAGTTGGTTTCATGGAGGGCAAGGTACTTTAACTTTCAACCTTCATCTGAACAGACAAAATAACACTTAGCCGGAGGCGGGCTCACGTTCCCAGTTGGTGTAAAATACGGAAAGTTCAGTTGATAGATGTTTGTTTAGATGCTCGTCCGTCACCACCTTTAACACTTTTTTTCTCTCTCACCTCGTCAGCACCACGATCGTGACTCCTAGCACTACCTATGCCTTTATCCATATCACTATGCATGAACCATCAACTGTAGTCAGTATTACCACCGTCAGCACTAACATTACCATTACCATTACCACATCCATCACTTCCACCACTATAATCACATGTCATTATCATCGCATCCACCACATCTACAGCAGTCATCACATGCGTCACTTTCACCATAATTATCATATCACTACATCCGCCATGTTCAACATTCACCACTAGTGTCACATCGAACACGTCCACCCCTCACACCACATCCGCCACTGACATTACATCTAGCACATCCACTTCTCTCATCCCAAGCACCACTGTCATCACAACAGCAACTATCATCACATCCACCCCTATCGCCACCCCCACCACTAGCATCACATCCACGACTCATCTCTGTCATTACATCCACCACTTACACCATTATCATCGCATCCACCACATTACTATCATCACATTCTTTACTTGCATCACTGTTCACATCCACGATTGTTAACATCATAACATCCACCACATATATCACTATCATCACATTCACCTCGTGCACCATTATCATCTCATCCACGTCTGTTATCAATAGCGTCTCATCCATCGCTACCACCACTGTCATCACATCCAGCACTTTAATCACTGTCATCACATCCAACGTTTCCACAAATTTCATTGCATTCGATACTTCTGCCTCTGTCATCACATCCACCTCTGTTAACCATTACTACTTTCATCACCACCAATCCTTCCACTAACTTCTTTTCTTATCAGTACTAGCGGTACCAGCACAACTCGTACTATATTAGTCACAACAACCATAACCACCTCTCTATCACCACCATCACGTCTTGTACTAGTCAGAGAAACGGTACTACCAAAACACTTTATTTTTCAATTTCCACCACTACTATCATCACTGCACCACTGCCTTTAAATGCACATTCACAAAGCCATCAAAAACACAACACAATAGCTACCCATACGACATATCCATTAGAATTCAAACAGCCACACTTTATCATCATCACCACAGTCACACCACCGTCATCACATCCACACATTGCCACCATTATCATCAAAACCACACACTACGACCTCCATCACCCACATCATATAGTACCACCGTCTTCACAGCAACCGCACACTACCACCACCATCGCCACAACCACACATCACTGCCGCCATTACACAACCACACGCCACTATCATCATCACCACAACCACACACTACCACCATCACCATAACCACACACACAGCAACATACCTTTACCGCTATCATCACAATACACCACCATCATCATCACAGCCACACACTACCATTTTTATCACCACAACCATACATCACCACCATCAACCACATACTAAAACCATCATTAGCACACACATCACTACATAATAACCACACACCACCATCACAACCTACTATTGACATCTTCATAAATACATAAGTACATACTGTCACTACCATCACGAGATGTATACGGACCTACTACCATTATCATTGCGATTAAACACTACAAACATCACCACAATCATAGGCCACCACAATCACCACAACCATAGACCACTACCACCATCACCATAGACACGCACTAACACCACCATCACCATCACCACCATCACTATCACCACCATCACCATCACCATCACCACCATCACCATCACCATCACCACCATCACCACCATCACCACCATCACCACCATCACCACCCACACACCCCTCACACCCCCCCACCCACCCACACACCACACCCACACCCACCCACCCACCCCACACCCACACAAACCCCACACCCACACCCACACACACACACACCCCAAACCCCCCACCACCCCCACACCCACACCTTCTCTTTCTAACTGAGACTCAGCTGTCTGAGGCAACTGACAGCAAACCCTTTTCTGTATCCACCTACTTTCTCTATACTCATTTCAAAGCCAAAGATGGCTGTTGTGTATATATACGTAACGACTTATCTTGCTCTCGTGTTCCTGAACTCGATTCTTCTGAATTCTCTACACTCTGGCTTCGGCTTTCCTGTCATTCTCTGACTAAATATATCTGTGCTGTTTACTTATCCCCTAATTCTTCTATCAAAAATTCTTCGACTATCTTACTTCTACGATGGAACTCATTCTATCCATTTCTCCTTTCTCTGAATTCTCCATTTTAGGAGATTTCAATGTTCACCACCACCTTTGTCTCTCCTCTCCTTTCACTGATCCACCTGGTGAACAAGCCTACATCTTTTCTATCCTTAATGACCTAGAGCAGCTTGTACAGCACCCTACCCGTATCCCAGACCGCCTTGGAGAGAGCTCAAACATAATTGACCTCTTCCATGCAACTAATCCTTCTGCTTACACTGTTAATCTTTTCTCTCCGTTGGGCTCCTCCGATCACACCTCATCACCTTAACCTGCCCTATCACTCCAGTACGGCCTGTGGACCCTCCAGGGTCCACAGGCATTTTGGAGCCGCGGATTGGGAGGCCCTCAGGCAGTACTACTTTGATTTTCCCTGGAATGATTATTACTTCCATGGCCGGGAGCCATCTGGGTGTGCCTTGCGGATTACGGAGGTTATTCTCTCAGGCATAGAAGCATACATTCCTTTCTCGTATCTTTTGTCTAACGCAAGAAAGCCTTGGTTTAATCACGCTTCTTTTAAGGCTGTCCGCAACAAAGAGAGGGCCTACAAAAGGTACCAGAGCCAACCCACCCCTGAATCACATCATCTTTACATTTCTGCCCGGAATCGTGCTAAGTCTGTTCTTCGCTCTGCTAAAAATAATTTCTGCAACTCGAATTCTTCCTGCACCTTCTGGCACCTTGCCAAAAACCTTTCTAACAACTTTACTTCATCATCCTTCCTTCCTCTTTTCTACTCTGATGGTTCTGTAGCTATTTCTTCTACTGATAAAGCAGATCTCTTCGCACAGACTTTCTCCTCCAATTCCACCTTAGACGATTCTGGTGCTGTTCCTCCATCACTTCCCCCCTCTGACTTCCTCATGGCTGACATTAAAATTTCTTCAGCTGATGTATTTTCTGCCATCACTGGCCTCAATACTAACAAGGCATATGGGCCTGATGGAGTCCCTCCTGTTGTTCTCAAGAACTGTGCTTCTGTGCTAACACCCTGCCTAGGCAAACTCTTTCGCCTTTGTCTGTCAACTTGTACCTTTCCTTCTTGCTGGAAGTCTGCTCTCATTCAGCCAGTCCCAAAGAAGGATGACCACTCCCAACTCTCCAACTATCGTCCAATTGCTTTAACGTCCTGTGTTTCAAAAGTTTTCGAGTCAATTCTCAATAGAAAAAATTTAAGGCATCTTTTCTATCTCAACCTTCTTTCTGATCGTCAGTACGGATTCCGTCAGGGACGCTCTACTGGCGATCTTCTCACCTACCTTTCAGACTCGTGGTCATCCCCCTTTAGGGACTTTGGCGAAAGCTTTGCCATTGCACTTGACATCTTTAAGGCTTTCGATCGAGTCTGGCATAAATCTTTAATTTCCAAACTGCCCTCTTACGGTTTCTATCCTTCTATCTATGCCTTCATCGCTAGCTTCCTTTCTGGTCGTTCTATAGCTGCTGTTGTAGACGGCCATCGTTCTTCTCCTTGATCTATCAACAGTGGTGTTCCTCAGGGCTCTGTCCTATCACCAACTCTCTTTCTTTTATTCATCAATGACCTTCTAAGCTGTACATCTAACCCTATCCACTCATACGTTGATGACTCCACCCTTCACCTTTCCATTCGGTTCCCGCAATGCCCATCTCAGCAGTTACTTCAACAAATAAAGGATGAGGCTATGGCACACCTAATGTCTGACTTGGCTCGTATCTCTGACTGGGGTAAAAATAATCTGGTTGTTTTTAATGCTGCAAAGACTCAGTTCTTACACCTATCAACCTGACAAAATCTACCACAGATATACCCACTAATGTTTAATAATATTCAGCTTAATCCTGCATCATTCTTGAACATGCTTGGGGTTTCATTTACACGGGACTTATCTTGGAAAGATCATATTACATCTCTTGTAAAATCTGCTTCCAAGAGATTAGGTGTGCTCAGCCGACTCCGTTCTTTCTTTACCCCTGCACAATTGTTGACTCTATACAGGGTTTTTATCCGCCCCATTGTGGAGTACAACTCTCATGTGTGGAGAGGCTCCCCACATACAGCTCTTCTCAATAGGGTGGAGTCAAAGGCTTTTCGTCTCATTAACTCTCCTCTTACTGACTGCCTTCAACCTCTGTCTTTTCACTGCACTGTTGCATCTTTCTCTCTTTTCTATCGCTACTTTAATGGTCACTGTTCCTCTGAACTGTCTGCATGCATTCCTCCACCTCTAAGACGGGCGCGTGGCACCCGTCTAGCAGCAAACTCTCATCTCTTTTCTGTCCAACTCTCTAATGCAAGAGTTAACCGTTACTCCCAGTCCTTCATTTATGCAACAGGTCAACTCTGGAACTGTCTCCCTCTGTCTGTATTTCCTGCTGCCCATGATCTCCAGTCTTTCAAACGCAGTGTGTCCAGGCATCTCGAAATGATCAGGTCTTGAATTTGGCTCTCTATTGTATTTTGTTTTTCTCTTGGAGGGAACTGTTATTGCGGGGTCATGGCCTTTGGTTCCTTCTTCCTCGCATTAAAAAAAAAAAAACTGTACAACTACCCACCTCCATATACTGTACATCACCAGCTGCTACACACCTTACCAGCATACTCAGCACAGCCACAAACTAACTCCTTCACATCATCATCATCATCAGCATCATCGTCATCATCCTAATCATCATCATCATCAAGCATCAACTTTCGCGATCAAGCATTCAGTCAACTAGAGGGGCGCACAGTGGAGCACTTCTCTCCCACATGGGCAACGTAATTTCTAAACCACTCTTCATAATGGGTTGGGGTTTCTCATTACTGACTAGAGTCGGGCAAAAAGTGTTTTCCAGATCCTGAATCTGTAGCCTAATACGATCCAGATCGGTTCAAAAAGATGATCGATTGTTCCCTGGGACTTGGCCTATATACCCAGCAAATCTGGTCCAAATCTCTCTTCCAGCTTTTGAGTATTCCTGCTAGCATACAAACACACAAACAAACAAACAGGGGTGAAAATATACTCTCCTTGTCGGTGAGAACAAGTGGGTAGGCAAAGGGTTAGTGCCTCTCTCCTGTGATGGAGTTGTGCTAGCGAGTAGTGAGTAGTGTTGTGCTAGCGAGTAGTGAGTAGTGTTGTGCTAGCGAGTAGTGAGTAGTGTTGTGCTAGTGACCTGTGATAATGTTGTGCTAGTGACCTGTGCTAGTGACCTGTGATAGTGTTGTGATAGTGACCTGTTATATTGTTGTGCTAGTGAGCTGAGATAGTGTTGTGCTAGTGAGTAGTGACCTGTGATAGTGCTGTGCTAGTGACCTGTGATAGTGCTGTGCTAGTGACCTGTGATAGTGTTGTGCTAGTGACCTGTGATAGTGTTGTGCTAGTGACCTGTGATAGTGTTGTGCTAGTGACCTGTGATAGTGTTGTGCTAGTGACCTGTGATAGTGTTGTGCTAGTGACCTGTGATAGTGTTGTGCTAGTGACCTGTGATGGTGTTGTGCTAGTGACCTGTGATGGTGTTGTGCTAGTGACCTGTGATGGTGTTGTGCTAGTGACCTGTGATGGTGTTGTGCTAGTGACCTGTGATGGTGTTGTGCTAGTGACCTGTGATGGTGTTGTGCTAGTGTGTTGTAGTGATCTGTGATAGTGTTGTGCTAGTGACCTGTGATGAAAGCGTGCTAGTGACCTGTGATAGTGTTGTGCTAGTGACCTGTGATAGTGTTGTGCCAGTGACCTGTGACAGTGTTGTGCTAGTGACCTGTGATAGTGTTGTGCTAGTGACCTGTGATAGTGTTGTGCTAGTGACCTGTGACAGTGTTGTGCCAGTGACCTGTGATAATGTTGTGCTAGTGACCTGTGATAGTGCTGTTAGTGTGTTGTAGTGATCTGTGTTACCCCTGTGTGAATTTATGCGTGATGGCTTCCTCTACGGAGACTTGTGTCCACGCTGCAAGTTTCGAGAGGGAGTACCTTGAATTAAAGGAAGAGCTTCTCGAACTAAAGCAGGAGGTACGGGTTCTCCTGCAGGAGAAGTCACAAATGAGGTAATTGTTGGAGGAGATGTTGGAGGAGAGAGAAAAAGGCTGAAAGTTGGACACTTGTTCACAAGGGTGCAACGAAGTTCACCCTTAAGAAGCAAATCGAAATAAGGACCATTAATGCATTCGGTGCACTACGGGACGAATATGAAAGGAAGGCAGAGAGGGAAGTAGAGGAGAAGGACGGCGAGAGAACTTCCCTTACAGGTAAATATAGTGAGAACAAGAAAGGTAAGAAAAATGTTGCCATTGTTGGAGACTCCCAGGCGAGATATCTTAAGAGAGCAATGTATACGCCACACACTAAACATGTGTCTTCCAGGGGCCAGGGAAGCTAATGTGACAGAAAAAATTTCAAATATCGTGAAAGATTGTGGAGACAAGCCCACTGTGTGCCTCAGTGTAGGAGGCAATGATATTATAGTAGGCGTAAGAATGAGGTACTATGGGAGCAATACAAGCTGATGTTAGAGAAGGTTAGGGAGAGGGGAGGGATGCCTGTAGTACTCGGTATTTTGCCTAGGAGGCGGGTTGGAAGGGAATGGTTGAACAGGGCGATAGCTTTTAATTGCCGCCTTGAAAGGTATTACAAAGATAATGCAGTACCTTTCATAGACAGCTGGGACGTATTGAAAGAAATTAGTAAGTTAAAACCTCAAAAATCGCCAGGTCCGTGCGATATATATGCAAAAATTATAAAAGAAACCAAAACTGAATTATGTCAGCCATTATTAACGTTATTTAATGACTCTAGTTTCAGAAGTTCCAGAGGCGTGGAAGACCGCAAACGTAGTGCCCATTTTTAAAAAGGGAGATAAATCAGCTGTGTCGAATTATCGTCCGAGAAGTCTACCGTCAATAGTAGGAAAAATGTTAGAGTCAATTTTGGCAGATAAGATTAGAGAACACTTAGAACGATTTAATCTTATAAACGAAAGTCAGCACGGATTCTGGCAAGGACGATCCTACCTCACAAACTTATCATTCTACTCGGAGGTCTATGAGGCAGTAGATAGCGATAAAGCTTACGATGTTATATATCTGGACTTTATTAAAGCTTTTGATAGGGTCCCACACGAAAGGTTAATTAGAAAGGTTTGAGCACACGGTATAGACGGCGATATCCTAAAATGGATAGAAACCTGGCTGAAAGGACGAAAGCAGAGAGTATTAATAAATGAAACTAGTCGGATTAGGTATTAGTAACTAACGGTGTACCACAGGGCTCAGTACTCGGTTCCTTATTATTTATCATATATATAAATGATCTTCTTTATTATTTATAT